>NW_020837962.1:9084075-9377385 GCF_003676395.1 Aethalodelphis obliquidens | reverse complement strand
TTTTTTTTTTTTTTTTTTTTTTTTTTTTTTTTAAGATTCTTTTCCCATATAGGCCATTACAGAGTATTGAGTAGAGTTCACTGTGCTATACAGCAGGTTCTTATTAGTTATCTGTCTTATGTATAGTAATGTGTAAATGTCTTTCTGTCTCTCTTTTAGATTGGAATCTCTTTATTTGCTTAGTGGCAACTGAGATTCTGGAACAATCACGTTCCTTTCTGTCACAAAGACCTTGTACATGCTGTTCCCTCTGCCTGGAATGCTTTTCCTTCCTCTGGACTCCTGAGGTCTCTTTCACTCGCAGCTCAACTGCCCCTTCCTCAGAGAACCCTTCCCTGCCTCTCTGAGTTCAAGTCAATTTGCCCTTGCTGTCTTCTCCTGGAGAAGCTCTTCTCTTTCTTCTTGGTGCCTCTCTGACTTGTAATGACATCTGTTGGTGTGTTTACTTGTCTAATGTCTGTCTGTCTCCCCCGTTGGATAACATGCTTCAGGTGAGCTGGAGGGACCAGCTTAGGCAAAGGCCCTGAGGCCGGTGGGAGCTGGTTGGAGGCCCAGGCAGGGGACCTTTGTGATCTGGAGGGAAGCTTGTGAGGGGAAGAGAGATGAGAGAGGTCAGGAGAGAGCAGGTCGGGGGCCAGGCCATGGGGACCTTCTGGATCACTGAAAGACAAAATTTGAATTCTCTTCAAAGATCATAGGTGTCCCTCCAATGCACCAGTATTAAGCAGGGGAGTAACCTGATCTAACTGATTACTTTAAACGTTAATGTTTTATTATTTTTATAAAATTCTTTTAATAATTTACTTTTTAAAAAGATCACTGGCCACGATGTGAAAGGCGGGGTGGAGGGTAGGGTGGAGGGTAGGGTGGAGGGTAGGCTGGGCCCGGGCTTTGGGGAGATCCCTTAGGAGGCTGCAGCCGTGGTCCCCATTCTGCCTGCAGGCCATGGGTTCTAGAAATAGCCCTGTGCATCCCTTAGTATTCTAAGCTAGTGCTTCCTCCAGGGGGTGACCCCAAGTGGCATTGGCCGCCTCGATCTCCCCAGAGATGACTGAGAATCAGCTCTGTTTCAGGGAACTACGGATGCGGGGTTTCCGCCCACATCATGGCCTGGCTGTAGGGCGGAGCTTACCTGAGGTGGTGGTGAAGTGAGACGGGGAGGTCATTGTCATGAAGGGCGGTGTGAGGTACTTGGCCTTCACGCCCTCCCGGCCAGGTGGTCCATGTTGGGGGTGTCCACGTCCTGGTTGTAGTCCTAGCGGAACCCATGAAAGGAGATCAGCAGCAGCTTGTGGAAGCTCTTCCTCCTGGGATGGGGTGGCAGCCGGCCCAGCCCAACAGGACGGGCAGCAGCAATGCTAAGGCCCTGGGCCCCGTCATGTCCCCAGTGCCTCACACGCTCACATCGCTGAGTTCACGGCCTGCTCCCACTTTCTCCCTTTTTTTTAATCTGCAGTTGATCAAAGTCCACATTGATAATTCTACTCCAGCTCTGCTGTGGATTAGAACACCTGGAGCGTAACGAGTTGGCACGTTCGACGTGATGGAAAAGTTCTGGAGGTGGATGGTGGTGGCGGCTGCACAGCACTGTGAATGCACTTAATGCCGCTGCACTGTGCACTTTAAAAAGGTAGAAAATGCTAAATATTATGTGTATTTTACCACGATAAAAAAAGACAAACAGTGTGAAATATTTTGGACTCTTAACACGAATTCCACTATTGTGAACATTTGGAGAACAAATTAGATTGGAGCTTTCCTTTACTCAATATAGCCTGTTTTTATAGGGAGAACAAATTACTGTTCATTATGACTATGGAAACAGCCACTGTGGATTGAGTGCCCAGAGGGCTGGGAACTGTATATACATCATCTATTCTATCCCATTTAATTTTTTTGAAACCCTAGAAAGATTATTAGTTGAAAATTCCCTATAAGAATTACAAAAAATCATTGTGGTCCAATAACAATAAAATTTACCGTTTTTTATAGGTCAGAAACTTGGTTCTGTATAAAGAAAGGAAGAACATCAAAGAAGGAATAAGTAAAGGTAAATGTAAAATTAAAACTTTTGTTTTCCTTCTGTTTAGTTGATCTAACAGGTAATAGTTTGTTCACACTAGTAATAACAACAAGGTATTTAATTATGTATATATCATATGTATGTGTATATATGTAAGTAGAGAAATACTTAACGTAAATCTAACAAAATATGTATGAGATCTATATGAGGAAAACTAGAAAACTCTGTTGAATGAAATCAAAGAACTAAGTAAATGGAGAGATGTTTCATGTTCATGGATGGGTAGGCTTAGTATCATCAGAATGTCAGTTCTTCCCAACTTAATCTATAGATTCAATGCAGTCCCAATCAAAATTGCAACATTATTTCATGGCTATTAACAAACTGATTCTAAAGTTTATATGGGGAGGCAAAAGACCATTCTACCCTTGTTTGTATGAGTTCAACTTGCCATTTCTTTTTTCAGGTTCCACATATAACTGGTATCATGCAGTATTTGTCTTTCTCTGGTTTATTTCATTTAGCATAATGCCCTCCATGTTCATTTATGTTGTTGCAAGTGACAAGATTTCCTTCTTTTTTAAGGCTGAATCATATTTCAGTGGTCTGTGTGTGTGTGTGTGTGTGTGTGTATGTGTGTGTGTGAGAGAGAGAGAGAGAGAGAAAGAGAGAGTATCACATTTTCTTTTATCTGTTCATCCATTGACAGGCCCTTAGGTTGTTTCCATACCTTAGCTGTTGTGAATAATGCTGCAATAAACATGGGAGTTCAGATCTCTCTTTGAGATTAAAAAAAAACATTTTAATCATTTGCAAGTGGACAAATTTAGTGACATTTAGTACATTCACAGTGCTGTGCAACCATTACCACTATCTAGTTTCAGACTATTTTCATCACCCAAAAGGAAACTTCATACCCATTAACAGTCACTCCTCATTCCTCCCTCCCCCAGCCCCTAGCAACCACTTATCTCCTTTCTGTCTGTTTGGATTTACCTATTCTGGACATTTCATATAAATGGAATAACATAATATTTGGCCTTTTGTGTCTGGCTTCTTATAATGAGCACCATGTTTTCAAGGTTCATTCATGTAGCATGTGTCAGCACTTCATTCCATTTCATGGCTGAATAGTATTTTTATATATCCATTCACCGGCTGATGGACATTTGGGTTGTTTCCACCTTTTGGCTATTGTGAATAATCTGGCTGTGAACATTTGTGTATGAGCTTTTGTTTCAATACTCTCTGCTTTCCACTTACATTTTTCAACATATTTATGAGATGGTTTTTACTTTGTAGCTGAATAAACAGCTCAGAGAGGCTATAGAACCTCTCCAAGGCCACACAGCAGAAGTGAGGCTGGGACTGTAATTTTAATACTTGGCTACACATTTGCTGCACACAGGGGTTTAAATTCCCCAAGGGAACAGGCTTAAGCATCCACCCATCCACCCCACATTTATTGAGCACATACTATGTGTCAGGTGCCAGAGGCACAGAAGTATAGATGTCAAGGTTGCCTGTGGGTGGCTCAGAGTCCAGGGGACAGGCAGACAAATAAGGGGGGTCCTGCCAGAGGTGTGAATGGGAGGTGACACAGGAGAACAGGGAGAGGGTCCTAACTTGGAGAAGCCAGGAGGAGGAGGGCTCCCTGGAGGAGGTGGTGCTAGAATTGAGTTTTGCAGGCTGGGAAGAATTAGCCTGTTGGAAGCATCTTCACTCAGCCGCTCATCCACATGTGACAGCAGTCTCCTAACAGATATGCCTGTGGCTGCTTTCTACAGGTACATGGATGACATTTACCTTTGCAGCTTTGGAGAGATCTGTGAATTGTATAAAGATGTCACCAGTGGGTTTTCTAGTGACAGGAGGTGACAGTCTGCCTAGGTTTTCAGGTGAAGTTTTCAGAAGGTTTTTATCTTGATGTGGGTGGACTGTGGGCTGGATATCAGACTCAGAGGAGATGACCCATTTCCCTCTTCCTGAAATTGCCTGATAATTCTGTTCCAAGTATTAGCTTAGGTTGAATTTTTGGGGTGAGGACGTGGTGTGTCAGGGGTGCTCCATTTTGTATTTGCATAACTTGGCCTCTCTTATTAATTAGCATGGTGTTTTGCTATAAAAGGGAATTTTGTAGAATTTTGTGATGAGTATGCAGTGAAGCAGTTGAGGGTATTTTGCAGCTTGCAGGCCTGGGCTCACATCTCTGCTCTGGGCTTACATTTTACACTTGGGGCAAATCTCATAACCTCTCTGTGCCTCTGTTTCTTTCTCTGTAAAAAGGAATAATAATATATTTCCTGAGGTTGTGAGGCTCCAATGAGATGATGCATGTTGACAGGAATGCTTACTGCTCATGGGATATCCACATGCACCCCCTCACTTCCCAGTCCCTTGTAATCGTGGGCCATGTGTTTTGAGTGGAAGCCACATCTATGACTTCCAGCCTGAAGCTTTCAAGGGCTGGTGCATAACCATCTCACCCTCTCATCCCCTGCCACAGTAAGTGTGGAAGCCTTGCATTGAGATGGTAGAGTCTCCATCATCCTGGGTCTCTGAGTGACCAAATAGAGCATAGTCCCCAGCTAACCCGTGGTGGACATGGAATGTGAGAAGTCAGCCTCTGTTGCCAAGCCACTGAGATTTTGGGGTTAATTTGTTATTGTGGCATAACCTAGTCTATCCTGGCTAATGCAGCAGGTAAGCACTTACATGGGTCCTTAGTACTGGTAAGTGCTCAACAAATGTTAGTTACTTTCAGTACAATAATAAATTGCTACCGATAGTTTCTTTATCTGATCTAATGATGCCAATATGCTATTTTGTGCTTGGACAAATTGGACTTGGCACTCCTTCTGACACGTGGAAAAGACAGATGATTGAGGGCCAATAAAACATCATTATCTTTAGTTTGCATCCCTGGATACCCTTGGTGGCAAAGAACAACGTATGCTACTCTGGGGAAGCCAGGCCTGGAAGGGAGCTGTTGTTACCAGGATCAGGACTGTCCGAGGCCAGGCGTTCTTTGGTCAGGAGAGAACTCTGAGTCCCTGGTATGTAGATTCTCCAAGGGAATGTGAATACTGGTACTAAGTAGTTTGGCTCTTTGGGAATTGTATATTAATCACTTAGGCCCTTTTAGGGACAACACATATATATCTCAATATTCTGGAAAAACATAAAAACACATAAAACACATAAAAAACAGCCAGCAGTCATGCAGCAATCCACCATGGCCACTGAAACTTCTCCAAAGTGCAACATTTTGTGTAATCAACAGAGCTTAGTGGAGGTGGCTGGCTAGAGAGAATTCTAATTGTAGTCACTATAATGCTTATGGTCACAGCATTGCAGTGTATCTTGGTTTCTCTTTGGTGAGCTCTGGTTTGGAAGGTATAAATCCATCATCTGTTTTAGCAAATATTTATTGAGCACTTTGGATGGGGTGGAAGATGAAATATGGAGGAGAGAGTAAGTCTCTTCCTGGCCATTATGTTTTCAAGCTGTCCTAGTACTCAGCAGTGGGTCATGCAGGCTTGAGGGTACCACAGTTCCAGAAGCATCTCCCACCCATGCCATTCTGGACTAGATTCTTCTTTGCCAGCCCAGTAGAGCCGTCTCTGACTCTTACTTTCTTTTGCATGGCAGTTATATCAGTTACTGGGAATTGTTACAGAAGTGCAGTGCATTTTGTGAAACTTACGGTTGATCAAGAATCCCATTAAACTTTGTTAAGAACTCTACATGTTTATGACATAGTTACTAGAGTGGAGATGGAGAAATTTCCAAACACATTATAGGAATCATCCCAACAGAAGGTAATAGTCAGAACTCTTGGTTGCAAGTGACAGAAACCCACGTCTTACTAGTGTAGGTAAGAAAAGGGACTATGCTTTAGTCTGGTTTGCCCTCAAAGACCTGAGGGACTTCCCTAGTGGCACAGTGGTTAAGAATCCACCTGCCAATGCAGGGGACACAGGTTCGATGCCTGGTCTGGGAAGATCCCACATGCCATGGAGCAACTAAGCCCTTGCGCCACAACTACTGAGCCTGTACTCGAGAGCCCGCGAGCCACAACTACTGAAGCCTGCATGCCTAGAGCCCGTGCTCCGCAACAAGAGAAGCCACCGCAATGAGAAGCCCGCGCACTGCAACGAAGAGTAGTCCCTGCTCACCACAGCTAGAGAAAGCCCGCGTGCAGCAATGATGATCCAACACAGCCAAAAATAAATAAATAAAACAAATAAATTTATATATATTAAAAAAGCAGACCCTGAAACAAGGATGGGAGTGCAAGTGGTTTATTTGAGAGGTTACTCCAGGGAGCACCCATAAGGGAGTGGGGAAGTGATTCAAGGAAGGGAAGAAGGCCAACATGGCGAGTTTTAGTCTGGGGTGCATGCAGTACTAGAATGGTGAGTACCAATGGGCTATGGGCATGGCATCTGCAAGAGGCCTTTTGAGGCATGATTTCCCATGTCACTGAAGTCATTCTGCAGAAAGACAGGGATGCAGCTGGGCTGTAGGAACCAGGGACTCACACATTACCAGATCTCTCTCTCCATCTCTGTGTCTGCCTTTGTCTGCATATCACCTCAATTTTCTCTCAGTGGGGACTGGCTTTCTCCATAAGGTGAGGAGTGTGGCCACAAATGCTCCTCTTTGTCTCACTCCAGAGTTCCTGTCATCACAGAGCATGTCTATATTTTCCCAGTTCCAGCTAGGAAAAACAAACCTGAGGGAAGAACTCTGATTGGCCTGTTTGGGTTAGATGCCCATCCCTGAACCAATCAACTGTGGACAGGGGGGCGGAGTCGTGTAAGAACATGGCAGCCCCCACCAGAGCCATGTGACTGGGGTAGGAAAAGGTGCAAGTCTCAACAGAAGGGAGGGGCCCGTAGGCTAAAAAAAAAAAAAGAGATGTCTGTGATGAAAGGAAAGGATTAGGAGATGCATCCTGTTAAACCTGTTACTGATTGGGGCTTTGAACATTTTTTTGAATATAAAGTTTCACTGTGGTTCTTTCAGCATGATTTAGCAGAAAGGTAAAATCCTACCATGAGCTGAACATTTCCTATGGGCAGGCTGTTGCTGTGGATTCAAATACTTATTGATTGATCCAAAGATCAATTACAATGCTTCTCAAGGGATGTAAACTCTGATAGGGTCTGCTTATGATGGGGCTGATGTCAAGCAAGAGGAGAACTGGCATGTAGGACACTCTAATTTCTTTCTTCCATTGAGTACTGTCAGGTTTAGGTTCTGGCTGGCAGTGGATGCACCTGGAGGGATGGTTGCATATAAAGGATTGTGTGTGTGTTTATGTGTATGTTTGTTAGGTATTTTCCAAAGATGAGAGCAGCATCCCACAAATGCCCTTTTGCAGTGTGATTGCAAACTCTTCATTAAGAGGTGGAGTTTATTTCACTCCTCTTAAACCTGGGCTGGCCTATGACTTGCTTGGACCAATAGAATGCGGCTGAAGTGAGGGTGTCTGATGTTTGGTCCTAGGCCTTTAGAGCCCTTGTAGCTTCTTATTTTTGCTCTCTTGGAAGCCAGCACCAAGTAAGCCCTGGATCTTCTGCTCAAGGGGCCATGTGGAGAAGGGCTCTGGAGGATGAGAGGGCACATGAAGAAAAACCAAGCTCCCAGCCACCAGCAGCACCATCTGCCAAGCATGTGTGTGAGGCCATGTTGACCTTCCAGCCCAGCTGAGCCTCCAGCTGCATGTAGACACACAAGTGAGCCCACGTGAGACCAGCAGAGGAAATGCCCAGCCATCGCACAGAATCATGAGAAATAACAAATTATTGTGGTTCAAAGCTACTAAGTTTTTTTTTTTTGCGGTATGCGGGCCTCTCGCTGTTGTGGCCTCTCCCGTTGCGGAGCACAGGCTCTGGACGCGCCGGCTCAGCGGCCACGGCTCACGGGCCCAGCTGCTCCGCGGCATGTGGGATCCTCCCAGACCGGGGCACGAACCCGTGTCCCCTGCATCGGCAGGCGGACTCTCAACCAATGCGCCACCAGGGAAGCCAGCTACTAAGTTTTGAGTGTAATAGAAATAGCCCACGAGGGTGTGAGCATGTGGGGTACACAATTCCCATCTGCTGAAGATCCATGAGTTCCTAGGATCCAACCCAGAGCCAACTTATGTCCTCAATGTCCTTCTTGTTTGAAACTTTTATGAAAATTTTCTTTAAAGACAATATTTTTAGAGCAGTTTTAGGTTCACAGCAAAATCAAAAGAAGGTACAGAGATTTCCCATATATCCTCTGCCCTGCACATGCACAGCCTCCCCCATTATCAACATCCTCACCAGAGTGGGACATTTGTTACAATTGATGGACCTAACACTGGCACATCATAGTCACCCGAAGTCCATAGTTTTACAGCTCACTCTTAGTGTTGTACATTGTATGGGTTTGGAGAATTCCTATGAAATTTTCACAGATTTGGACCATCCTCAGGGAAATCCCAAAGCTCAGAAATTATTTTGCCTCCTGGAATCTTCCACATGTGGTTGAGCCTTAGCAATTCTTAAGAAGGATCTGAAATGAACGAAAAATTTAAAAAATGTATTCCTGTGGCTTCACTTTGGCAAGGTTCATGTTGAGTGTTCAGCTAAGTGCTCGTGTTAATAAGCCAGATAATGTTTTCCAAGACTGCTATGGCCTCAGGGTTGGCAGGATTAGAATGGCCTCCCGGCATCTCTGACATACCTATAAGGGTTGGATTCAGCTGGAATGGACCCAGGTCTCTTTGGGCTAATATGCTGTTTCCTTAAGGCAAATGCCACGTCACATCCCCTCCTAGAAATCTCCACAAATACAACCCCAGAAACATTGACAGAATATTGCTTTAACTGAAGATTTCAGGAGAACATAGAAGAGGTAATGTCACACATCACATGGTTAAACCTCCATCTTTTGTAAAGTTCCTCACTATATGGCCACGTCATTCTGTCCTTCCTCCCCATAATCTCTCCTCTCTGCTCTCTTTAGCCACAGCCCTTTCTCCAACCACACCGTGCCTTTCAAAACCTCTTCAACTTGCATGCTTCCTTTGGCAAAATCTTTAGCAAACCTGCATGTCTCTGGGGGACCTTAGTCCACTTGACACATGTGGACATCCAGCGACATCATCTTCACTGCTCCAGGCAGCCCTTCTGGTGCGGATTCCATGCCTGCTGGAGAGCTCATCCTATCTTCAGCTGAACTCTTGTCTTGTAACTTCAAATCTGTTCTCCTTGTTTGATATCTTGGGCCATGCTAAACAAATCGAATTCCTCTTTCTTACAATAGATATTTGGAATACAGCCATATTTCCTCTCTTCCCCTCTTTCCCTCCCTTCCTCCCTCCCTCATTCCCTTTTCTTTCCAGAGCGGAGGTTGGCAGACCTTTTCTCTGATGAGCCAGATAGACCTTGTGTCCCTGACTGTCTCTGTCACAACTACTCAGCTCTGCCACTGTAGCATGATAAGCAGCCATAGACAATATGTAAACAACTGGACATGGCTGAGTTCCAATAAAACTTTATTTGCAAAAACACACTGCAGGTCTTGTTTTTCCTGACCCCTTGCACTGGCATATTCTCTCTAGACTGAATATCTCTATCTTTTTTGACCATTGCTTATTTGTGTGGCTTTGATTTTCTTCTCCATTGTGGCAACCATTTTCTGAATGCCTGTTAGTTTGTCTATCTCCCTTAAATGTGGCCCTGAGAACAAGATGCATACTCTGCAAATGTGATGATGTAACACTTTCTCCTGCTGCATTTTGAGCAGGAGAAAGAGAGCAGGAGTGACTATCACTATCACACTTGGAAACTCCAACTTCGTGAAAATTTGGTGGGACATCTCTGTGAAGGATGTAAACCTATTCATCCACAGGCTGGCAGGAAAGAAACCAGAAGCATGATCTGTCGAGCGTGAATTTAATATTTGATGTACAGAGATCTCTGGCTTTCTGATTGAGATTAGAAGGGGAGGTCTTGTCCACAGAAAATAATTTCTATCCCCAGGTGAGGAACCAGCAGATAATCGTGTGAGCAGAACTTCCTGAGAACAAAGATGGGGGGAACAGTGGTGTTAGAAGAGTGAAAAGGTCAATAATTAAGGCTACGACTGTGCTGGGAGAGGAGAAAGAAAAAATTAGACTGCCAGGTGTGAATAACAAGAAATCTGATTTAATTAGCAGTGCAGGACAGACACTGAAGGCTTCTTTATTCCTCTCATAATCAAAAGTTTTTGTTTAGACTGGGTGGGGGAGGAAAAGGCACATATGTTGAGAATCCTGTTTCAGTAAGTATGGAAGGAGGATTTTGGAAAAGGTCTCAGAAGAAGGAGAGACACGTGGGAGCTCATTGGAAGTCCCCAGAGGCTGAGCCCCCTCTTGGCATGATGCAGGGTTGGGAGGGAGTGGGATGGCATTCAGTCAGGTCTTTACTTGTCCAACACAATCACCTCTTAAACGTTGGCTGTTCTCACAGCCTAGTCCAGACACTGTCCTCTGCTCTCTCTGGACTTGCTCCTAGGTTGGCCCTTCCATTTCCATAGCTTTAGCTGCTGCTCCTTGGCTGATGACCCTCAAAGGTCCATCTCTGTCTCCTTTGAATACCAGCTTACACATCCAGTGTTTTTCTTTCTTTTTTCCACTTGTCAGCAAAGTCAACATCTCATGCTTAACACGTCCAAAGCCAGCAAAGGCAAACTCTTCTCGTCCTCCTCCCTCTCTGTGCCCCAGCCATGCCTTCCCCATTCCTTAAATAGCGCACTGGCTACCCAGCTGTTCAAGGCAGTAAACCAGGCATTGTCCTCTTTTCCCCTCTTCCATCAGCAAGTCCTGTGATTCTGAACTTTATCTCAACTTGTCTGTTTTCTCTATCTTTGCTGCCAGGACAGGACATCATATCTCAGCCGGGCTACGGCAGTGGTCTCCTAACTGGTTTTCCTGCTTCTGCTCTCAACCCTTAGCAACCCATTTCCCGCCTGGAAGCTAAAGGGATCTTAAGGTCCCTGCTTTGGCTTCCCACTGCATAGAGAAAAAAAAAGCCAGACCTTGGGTCTCCTTCAGGCTCCTGCCCACCTCTCCACCTCCTTCCTGCTTCCTCTTCTTTGCCTACTCTGCTTCAGTCACCCTGGCCTCCTTTTGGGTCTTTGGACTCAGCAATCTTTTTCCTACCCCAGAACCTGTTATTCTAGCCTGGAATGATTTTCCTCTGCTCCTCCCCAAACTAGCCTCTGCTCATCCTTTAAGTGTTAGCTTAAATGTCCACTCCATAGAGAGGTCTTTCCTGACCCCTTTTATGAAGAGGACTCTTTGTTATTCTCCACTTCAGCCTCTTGCTACTCTCATCATAGACTTTATTATTTTTTCTTTTTCTCCCCCAATAGCAATAAGCTCCTCAAGGGCCAAGGCACACCTACCTTGTTCATTGTTGTGTCACCAGCACCCAGCCCAGTGCCTGACACATTTCTGGATAAATAAGTCCAGAGTGAAGGGGTAAAAAAATGGAGAGTTATTTCTCTGAACTATAGATGATGAGATTAAACACCTTGTGTTTTCCTTAGTCAGAAATTATGTGCAATTAGGCATACAGTAAATGATGATGATGACAACATCTGTGTCTTGCCTGATGTTCATCACCAATCGCTAAATTAGTCAGTTGTGCCTCTTTTGACAGTTCTGCTTTCAATATAATGATTTGTTTCTTTCTTTTTTTTTTTTTTTTTTGTGGTACACGGGCCTCTCACTGCTGTGGCCTCTGCTGTCGTGGAGCACAGGCTCCGGACGCACAGGCTCAGCGGCCATGGCTCACAGGGCCAGCCGCTCCGCCGCCTGTGGGATCTTCCCGGACCGGGGCACGAACCCGTGTCCCCTGCATCGGCAGGCGGACTCCCAACCACTGTGCCACCAGGGAAGCCCTGATTTGTTTCTTTTAACTTATGTCTGTTGGCTTTGTTTGGGCTCGTTAGCCTAACAAAGTGGCAGATTGTGTTGGTATTTGCTCTATTATTTACAATGTCATTAACTTTAAAAATGCCTTTGCTTTGGGTAAGAAGCCCTAGTTAGGACAGTGTATTAGTCAGGATGGTTTGGGTTATGCTGTTGTAACAACAATCCCCAAATCATAGTGGCTCAATACAGCAAGGTTTATTCTTGGTCATGTTATGTGTCTAGTGTATATCTGGGCATTTTGGGGGTAGTGTGTCCATTGTTAGTCACTCAGGAGTCCAGGCTTTTGAAAGTTCCATCTGCATGTGTCTCCTTGATAACCAGCACAGGGGAATCCTACAGTCTCTTAAGTGTTCTACCTGGAAATGACATGAGTTACCTCTGCTCATGTTTCATTGGACAAAATAGATCACATGGTCATGCCTAACTTCAATGTGCCTGGAAGGAGAGCCAAAATATTTGTGAACAGCCTCATTGGCTGCTCCCATCAGTTACACAGAAGAACTCACTTAAATACAGTTACTTATTTGTGATTCCTCCCAAGTTCTGAAGTGAATTCTAATCCGTTAGCCTTCAGAAGATATGTTCATTTCCAAGCTCTTATTGGGCACTGTTTTGTTTCAGAATGTCAGACTTAAGACTGTTCTTGGAGGACAGTATGGTGTAATGGTTAAAAGCAGGGCTCTGATGTTAGTTTGCTTGGGTTCAAGTGCAATTTCTACTGCTTGTTGGTTGTGTGATCTTTACCTTTTTATGCTTCATCAGTAAAATGGAGATAACAACAACAACAATAATATTATCATCTATCCCTATGGGGATATCCCAGTGATTGAAACATATGGGCTCAAAGTACTATTTATTATTATTATTGGTTTGGGGGGTTAGTTACTAAATTTTGTCAAAATTAGGAGTTCAGCAACTTTGAACGTTTGGTTGGGATTTATCAAAGGAACAGGTTTCTGAAGAGTAAGGATTTGGGAGAGGGGCAAAACTTAGTTGGTGTTTTAAAGATTGTGGATTTTATTTGTACAGACTTGGGGCTGAGTTCTATCTCAAGTGCCAGATAGTGAGGCAGCCTTTGCTAAATTCCATTGCTTTCCTGGGCTTCAGCCTCATCTATAACAAATGGAGTTAAGAGCATCCATTTTTCAGAGTGGAAATAAAGATGATTAAGTCAGAGGGAATGGAAGTAACTTCCATCGATGATCAAAAGTGTTAGTTTACTTCCATATTAAATTTCTATTACTGGGTAACAAATTACCACAAACTTAGCTGCTTAAAATAGCACCCGTTTATTATCTCACTGTTTCCATGGGTCAAGAGTCTGGGCAGAGCTTAGCTGGGTCTCACAGGCTGTAATCAAGGTGTCAGTCAGGGCTGGGGTCTCATATGAGGCTTGGGGTATTCCTCCAAGCTTATTCAGTTTGTTGGCCAAATTCAGTTTCTGTGGTTGTGGGGCTGAGGCTCTCAACTCCTAGAGGCTGCCCCTCTCCACAGGCAGCTCACAGCATCACCCTCTGTTTCTCCTTGGAGGCCAAGGGGTGAATCTCTCTGAAACTTCACTTTCTTTAAAGGACTCCCCTGATTAGGTCAGGCCCACCCCAGGTGATCTGTCTTTTAACTCCTGGTAGACTGATTAGGGACTTTAATTACATCAGAAAATCCCTTCCCCTTTGCCACGTAACCTAATCACAGATTCTGATCACACTCAAGGAGAGATTATGCAGGACATGGACAACAGAGGGTGGGAATCTTGGGGGCCATCTTAGGATTCTGCCTACTGAAACTTCCTTCCTTCCAGATGAGCAGATGTTGGTGGGGGAGGAGGGGTTTTCACAGATGAGCACGTCCCAGAGGGTGAGAGAGCCTGGTGTTGGCCTAGGATGGAGGAGGCTGAGAGGTAAGTGTGAAAAACTTTGTCCAATTTGTGCTTTGTTGGGGCCGTGCTTTCCTAACCAGCCACAACCAAGGTAAGACCCGGTTGTTTAGATTCCTTTTCTCTCTTCCTCCCGAGGCAGTGTCTGCAGTCCCCTAGCCCTCCCCCTCCCAACCTAAGACCCACGAGCCATGAGCTGGAATCATGAGGTGCCATGATCAGAGATGCAGGTGAGCAACAGGTGGGACCACAGGAACAGAGCAACACCCTTGATGCTTCTTCCCAATGGTTCCGCAGACTGCCAGCAAAGGAAAACAAGTCTTGGATGAAATAAAATCCAGAGAGAAGACGAATTTTAAGTGGTGATTTTTTTTGGAATCTACCAGATGTCAGAGGCTCTTTGAAACAACACAAATGCTGTCTCAGTTCCGCGGAAGGAGGCCCAGAGAAGCGGTGTGAGTTTCTGAGAACCAAATTACCAACCACCTGTGCAGAAAAACAGTCTCTTCGTGCTCACGGGGCCGTAGGGTACACTTGATAACAAGTGATATAGTAGTCAAGGTCGGCTAGACATAAAAAGCCACTAACCCTGAGGTCTCTAGGTTCTTCTCAGCCAAAGCTTGAGTGTAACGAGGTCATTGCCAGGGAGCAAGCTGAGAGGGTCACTTCGAGACCGCTTTGGGCTGGCCTGTGACAGATGCCCACAGCTCTCCTAATGGAACTGCAGGGAAGGAAATACCTGGTGACGTCTTGATCAGCCCCAGAGCCCCCTTCCCTCACTCTGCAAATGCAGCTCCTTCTGGGCTTTGAAACACACTCAGTACTTGTCAATAGCTGCCCCACGGAAGGGACGAAAATTACTTGCTTGTACATCACTGCCAGGCAGGATGGGGAAGGACCCTCCTCTCTCAACAAAAAGGGTGGCATGATAGAGTAAGGTGGAAGGTCAGTTTGGATTATGAAGAATTCTTAGAATTGATGCAGCTCCAAAGGAGGAGGGAGGGCCCCAGCCGGCCTGGGTTGGGAATGACATTGATAAATCCGGTGTCACCCATGGGATACAGATTAGAAGAAGCCTTTGTTCTCACCCGATGCTAAATGGGCTGCCTGTGTGATGAACTAATATTCAGAGTGGGGAAACAATTGCAAAAGCCCATGTATCATCGAGCTTGTTGATAAATGTTAATGAGACAGGAGCAAGTACTGAGATGGGGCAGTATTGATTAAGAAAAGAAATAAAAAATGCTGAGCAGTTCCTGACATTTTGTTTAAAGTGTCCCTTGCCACAGCATACAATCCTTGTAAACCTTTGCTGTGATACATGTTATTGTCTCCCCCTCTTCTTCCCTGCTCTCTGCCTTCCATTCATTCTGTTGCTCATTCATTCATTCATTTAACAAATATCTGAGTTCCTACATACATATCCACATATACACATAGTGCTACATACTAGAGTTAAAATAGTGGACAAACTCCCTCTGGGAGTTTATGGACAGTGGTAGGAGAGATACTCTAAAAGGCAACTTCACGGCATGGCATATAGCTTGGGAAAAGACAAGGACCCCTTAATGGGGGACTTGGGGTGAGAAGGCTTCCCAGGGGAAGTGATGGCTGGGCTGAGACTGAGATGGGGGCCTGGAGGAGGAATGCTGAAAAGCATCCCTGCAAAGGGTCAGGGGACAGCTTCCCAAGGTTTTGGTGGGCATCTGGGATGGGCAGGGAGAAGGGTAAGAAATGAGGCAGAGGGAAGTGTGGTTAGTGGTGTACACAGTGGGTTAAATTGTGTCCCCTGAAAAGATATGTCCGAGTCCTAACACCCGGCACCCCTGAATGTGGCCTTATTTGGAAATGGGGTCTTTGCAGATGCAATCAAGTTAAGGTGAGATCATACTGGATTGGGAGCAGGGAGTTCTAATCCAATGACTAGAGTCTTCACAAGACAAAGAAGAGGGAGATGTAGATCTAGAGACACAAAGATACAGGGAGAAGGGAATGTGCGATAAAGACGGAGACTGGAGTGATGCAGCTACAAGCCAAGGATGTCAAGGCTCGCCAGGAGCCACCAGCAGCTGGAAGAGGGAGGAAGGAGTCTTTCCTAGAGTCTTCAGAGGGAGCACAGCCCTGTTGGCACCTTGATTTTGGACTTCTGCATCCAGAACTGTGATAGAATTAATTTCTGTTGTCTTAAGCCAACTTGTTTTCTATAGCAGCCACGGGAAACCAACAGAGGGGTGGAACGTGTGTGGGGAACATACCTGTTCCTCCAGTTTCTACGAGGAGGAAAGCCGTGTAAACACCAGAAATGTGATATCGGGAGTTGCCGACTCCATTGCCCACAGGGCTGGATGGGGCTGGGGGCAAACAGAGGCCCCACCAGGAGGTACAGCCACCCCTCTGCTTCAGTTGACTGTGCCGTGTGGTATGATTTTTTAGTAGAAGTTAGAAATCAGATTTTTAAAAATACGTGGAAATCCTCATTTAAAAATATTGGCAGCTAGTTAACAAAAATGTAAAAACTGTGCAGGCAAAACCAAACAGGTGTGCAGCTCTGATTTGGACTGTGGTCTAACCATCTGAGACCTCATGAGAGAAGTTTAAAAGTAAGTGAAATTATCTATGTAAGTTGCCAAACACAATTCTGTTTGTTACGGGACAGTATAAAATTGACCAATTTCCCATTAATATGGAAAAAAACATAACTGGAGAAGAGCTGGGTGCTATCTCCAGGGAGACCTGAAATGAGCCTCACAGAGACAGCAGAGGTCTATTATCCCCCCACCCCCAAACTTTCTGAGGCAGCGTCCCTCCATATGAAGAGAATTTCAGGCCCTATTCTGAGGACAGTGGGACCTCAGACTTTAATGTGTACATACAAATCGCATAAGGATCTTACTAAAATGCAGATTCCAATTCAGTGGGTCTGCGGGGGTGGGGGAGGGGGCTGAGGTTCTGCATTTCTGACGAGATCCTGAGTAGGTGCTGATGACGATGCTGCTGGCCAGAGGACCTGGCTTTGAGCAAAAAAGTTTTCAAGGCACTGTGCACATCAGAGGAGAAATTCCTCAGCTCTGGCATGCATTGAATGTAGCCTGTCTGCCTACTGTCTGGAGACAGATGGGGGGATAAGCAGAAAAGGTGGGAACTACCTTCACGTTCAGATGCAGGGGGTAGGGAGAGTCGCTCAAGGTGACAGAAAGGTTTGGGAGAGGTTCTTCTTGCTGCCTTTGGCTCAGGAGATGGAGCGGGAAAAGAGTGAGTCTGATAGAGAGGAAGCAAAGGCATCTGGGGAACCAGCTGCCCTCGCTGGACCAAATTTTGAGTTCATCCTGGTGGAACACTGCTCTCTCTCTTTCTCACCCAGGCCTGTGGCGTCTGGCCTCTCTTCTCGTGCAAACATTTTTCTTTGCATTCCTGGAAAAATTGGACCCACAGACTGAATCCACCTTGGGGCAGTTTAACTTGCGTGACCAGCACTTACTGAGCAGATAATCACCAGCCTCATTAACCTTGGCTCATTCTCAAGAGGGTTTTTTTTTTTTATCGGGGGGAGAGTTGGTGGTAGTTGTGATGGTGGTGGAACTTATGAATTATTCTTTGATAATTTCTGGAGTATGTTGGGAGCAGGGTCATTAATTTTGTTGAGTCAACACAGCTGGTGTTCCAAGACCTGTTTGTTGGTGTTGTTGATGTGTGCATGTATGTGTATCATGTGAGGTCATATGTACACATTTGTTTTAAAAGCTGACTAGTGACCTCTCCCTGGAGGCGTCTCTTACCTACCTAGTGTTGCCAGGAGATACGAAAACTAATGCCTTGGGTTCTATTAGCATTGTGTTTCTCAAAACAGGGTCCTTTGTCCACCTGCATCAAATCACCTGGAGAGTGTGCTAAGGTGCAGATTCCTGGGCACCACGAGGGACCTGCTATATTAGAATCTCTGGTGCTGGAACCCAGGAATCTGCATTTTTCCAACCCTCCCTGGTGACTCTGATGTACAGAATCTGGAGAATCACTGCTATAGGTGAGACTCACGGGGTTCTTTCTGCATGTCTGCTGGGCCATCCCACCTACCTTTGGGTGGTTGTCTTGATTATACTTGTGTTGTATATTACAAAGCACTTGTGTTTCTCCCGGATCACTGGGTTGACGTTATAAATGAACACTGTGGCCCAGTGGAGTGACCTTTGCTGCTCACATTCATGTCCTCATGTTCTGTCGACAGCCCTGGTTATCGGCTGGGTACTCCCTCAAGACCCCACAGCTTGTAGGTGGTGGAGTCAGGATTCCACCCCCGGCAGCCTGGCTTCAAAGTCTGCTCTCTTGTCCACTATAGCATGTGGCTGTTGCAGACACTCCTTTGTACACAGAGCTTCTTCTTGCACCCATGACCACCTGCTTGCTTAGCTGTACGGGGGGTAGACCAGATGTACCAGGAAGTTACCACACCGGAAACATCCTCAGCCAACCACAGGCAGCTTCCTTCCAGAACCCATCTTCCTTCCACTCCAGGAGACAAGGTTCTGAGACTCGCTCCAGGTCGTTTCCCTGAGTTTCCCAGTGTGACTGAGCCCCAGTTGCCCATAGTAGGGACCTGCTCATCACACCTCCTGTATTGGCTTCCTCAGTGTCTCACGTCCCTACTCCCTAGTCGTGCTTCTTAGGATCACCTCCCAGATCAACTACTTGTACCCAAACCCTTATCTCAAGGGGTCTGCTTCTGGGACATCGACTGCTTAAACTGCCTTAAGCATATCATCTCATTTAATCTTCACATCAACCTTGCCCAGTAGGAACCATCATGCCCCACTTTATAGATGAAGAAATGGGGGCTTAGTGAATTGAAGCCACTTGGCCAAGCCAGGACTGGAACCCAGGTCTGTTGGCACCAGTGCCCAAACTCTCAGCCTGTACTTTGTACGGTGTTTTTAGGTAAGTGGTGGGTGGTATGTGGCGTGTGTTGGGTTGGGCGAGTTCTGATCTTCTCTTGCCACACCCACCCCCCTCCGAGCCGAGAGGGCATTCATGGTGCACCTCTTTAAATTTACAGTGTGGGTAGAGAAGGCAAGAATCCTGACAGCAGGCACCACGCCCCGTGTTGAGCCAGTGTGCCTACCTTGGGCCTGGCTTACTTGTGTCCAAGCCTTTTGATAACTTTGTGGGCTGAACTTGGCAGAGCGAACCCCAGGCAAGATAGACTATTTCTGGTGGAGCCCCCCGCTCCCCACTGCCCTTGGCCTAACCACTGCTGCCAACCCCCAACCCCTGTGAGCAGACCTTTGGGTCCCAGCGAAATCCTTCTGTCAAAACCGACTTTTCCTGGTTGGAAGGCTTGCAGGGTTTTTGTGTTGATCGATTTCAAGTCTGTGATCTTGTTTGTGGCTGCCTGGGTGGTTCCCAAGGTCTGCCTTCATGTTATAATTTTGCACTTGAGCCCACAGGCTATTCTGCCAAGAGCAGAATTTCTATTTTAAAAGAAGTAAATAATAAACCTCTCTGGAATGGTAATAAACTTCCAGAGTCTCCTGGGGTCCAGTCTCTCACTTGCTCATTTGGTGAATTCAGCAAGTTCTTGGGAACTAGAGGTATGAGGCAGTGAAGTCATACAATCACCGGGCAAATATCTATGGAGTATTAATATTTGCGGGCCTGTGAATGTATAATCACATTGGCGAGAAGTGCTATTGTGGAAAAGAAATGGTGATTAGAGAGAGAATAAGAGTAGGCCAAATTTTATCACTGTTACTGGATTTGTTGTATAGATTATTACAGAATTTATAGATTTCATAATTAAATCATTATAGATCTTGTAATTATTATGCATAATAATAAGTATAGATGATTCTCCATGCTTAGTAATATAAAGCACACATACAAATAAGTTGGATTATACTGTATATATTATTCTTCAATTTGCTGCTTCTTTTAATGTAGAATATATCATGAACATCTTTCCAAGACAGTGCAGAAAGACTGCCTCATTAAAAAAAACTTGTGACAGAAACTTTCAAACATAAACAAAAGTAGAATAGTAAGATGAATCCCCCTTTACCCAACTCAACAATGATCAACTCTTGACCAAACATGTTTCATCTAGATGCCCCCTCCATCCGTTTCCCCACTTCCCATATTATTTTAAAGAAAATCCCAAACGTTGTATCACTGAATTTATAAATATCTCAGTATACCTTATTCCTTTTTAACTATTATTTAATATTCACTGATAAACATACCATAACTTATTTATCCTGTCTCCTATCGATGGGCATTTCATCTGTGTTTAATCTAGATAAAGACACATTTTCTAGTTGCAAAGTGAATTAAATGAAAGTATTTTTTTCTCCTCTGAAGGGGACCTTACATCGAGGATGCAGACTGTCTAGACTTGTAAAACGACAGTTCACTTCGTTGTTGCATCTTGCTATTCCAGGCCCAGTGTAATGGAAGGAACAGGTCTCTGAGCCAGGAAGGAAGGGAGGAGGTGTGCTGGCCATGGTGTTGGGGTGAGGTGGTCATCCCCACAGCCTGGTCAGGAAAGCACAGCAGTTTCACCAGTGGGTCCCAGCAAGTGTTAGGGCCATGGAATAGACTTGAGTGTTGTAGATTCCTGGGGCTGCTGCAACAAATCACCATAACTGGGTGGCTTAAAACAACAGAAATCTATTCTCTCACAGTTCTGAAGTTCAGAAGTATGGAATTAAGGTGTTGGCATGGTCATGCTCCCGTGGAAGGCTCTGGGGGGAATCCTTTCTTGCCTCTTCCAGATTCTGATGGCTCCTGGCAATCCGTGGCTTGTGGTTGCATCACCTCAATTCCTGCCTCTGTCTTCATATGGCCTTCTTCCCTACATATCTCTATGTCCTTTTCTTTTAAGGACACTGTCATTGGACTTAGGGCCCACCCTAATAATCTCATCTCAATTCTTACCTTAATTATATCTGCAAAGACCCTATTTCCAAATAAGGTCATATTCTGAGATTGGGGGTAAATGTGATTATTTTGGGGGGATACTCTTCAACCTACTACAGGAATTGTCCTGGTATTTCCAAGTGCCCAGGCAAAAGGCCAAGACTTTTCTGAGGCTGAATGGGTGCTACAGGCCAGGCCACAGAGCAGTTAGGGCGCATTCACCTGCAAGCAACCAAGAACCCACTTCTTGGCATGTGATTGGGAAGATCCACAAGAAGCCTAGAGGTTGGTGTTTCTGGGGATGGTTCAGAAACTTCATGATGTCAGGGCTCTGGGATGGGGATTCTGCCACTATCTTGGCTTTTTCCCCATGTTTATAAGATGGCTGCTGTGGCTCAAGCAGGAAATCTTTATAGAGCTCCATGCAAAGGTCTGGAGAGAGAGAGAGAGGGAGGGAGGAAGGGAGGGAAGGAGGAGGAGGAGGGGAAAGAGGAGGAGGAGGGGGAGGAGGAGAGAAGAAGAAGAAATGAGATTAGTCTTTCTGTGAAGGAGTAGACATCTTCCCAGGAGACATCCCTTTGCATCCCATTGGTCAAGACTGGGTCACGTGGCTGCCCCTAGCTGCAAGGGAGGCTGGGAAAGCAAGCATCTCTTTTGTTCAACCTCTGTAGATGGAGCTAAGGGAGAAAGAAAGAGCAGAGGAGGGACCTCTACCCATGGATGGACAACCGCCCCCAACTCTTCCAAATAAATTTCCAACTGATGCATTGTGCTCTTCTATTTCACTACATTCAGTCTCCCCACTGCAAGAAAGTCCTATCATCTTGTTATCTCTCAAGATCTACGTGCATGAAATCAATCGCTGTGATACACCATATTAACAAATTGAAGGATAAAAAACATATGATAATCTCAATAGATGCAGAAAAAGCTTTTGACAAAATTCAACACCTATTTATGATAAAAACTCTCCAGAAAGTGGGCATAGAGGGAACCTATCTCAACATATTAAAAACCATATATGACAACCCACAGCCAACGTCATTCCCAATGGTGAAAAACTGAAAGCATTTCCTCTAAGATCAAGAGCAAGACAAGTGTGTCCACTCTCACCACTATTATTCAACATAGTTTTGGAAGTTTTAGCCACAGCAATCAGAGAAGAAAAATAAATAAAAGGAATCCAAATCGGAAAAGAAGAAGTAAAATTGTCACTGTTTGCATATGACATGATACTATACATAGAAAATCCTAAAGATGCCACCAGAAAACTACTAGAGCTAATCAATGAATTTGGTAGAGTAGCAGGATACAAAATTAATGCACAGAAATCTCTTGCATTCCAATACACTAATGATGAAAAATCTGAAAGAGAAATTAAGGAAACACTCCCAATTACCACTGCAACAAAAATAATAAAATACCTAGGAATAAACCTACCTAAGGAGACAAAAGACCTGTATGCAGAAAACTATAACACACTGATGAAAGAAATCGAAGATGATACAAACAGATGGAAAGATATACTATGTTCTTGGATTGGAAGAATCAACTTTGTGAAAATGACTCTACTACCCAAAGCAATCTACAGATTCAGTTCAATCCCTATCAAATTACCAATGGCATTTTTTCACAGAACTAGAACAAAAAATTTCACAGTTTTTGTGGAAACACAAAAGATCCTGAATAGCCAAAGCAATCTTGAGAACGAAAAATGGAGCTGGAGGAATCAGGTTCCCTGACTTCAGATTATACTACAAAGCTACAGTAATCAAGACAGTATGGTACTGGCACAAAAACAGAAATATAGATCAATGGAACAGGAGAGAAAGCCCAGAGATAAACCCATGCACACATGGTCACCTTATCTTTGACAAAGGAGGCAGGAATATACAATGGAGAAAAGACAGCCTCTTCAATAAGCTGTGCTGGGGAAACTGGACAGCTCCATGTAAAAGAATGAAATTAGAATACTTCCTAACACCATACACAAAAATAAACTCAAAATGGATTAAAGACCTAAATGTAAGGCGAGACACTAGCAAACTCTTGGAGGAAAACATAGGCAGAACACTCTATGACATAAATCACAGCAAGTTCTTTTTTGACCCACCTCCTAGAGAAATGGAAATAAAAACAAAAATAAACAAATGAAACAACGAAAACTAATGAAACTTAAAAGTTTCGCACAGCAAAAGAAACCATAAGCAGAATGAAAAGACAACCCTCAGAATGGGAGAAAATATTTGCAAATGAAGCAACTGACAAAGGATTAATCTCCAAAATATACAAGTAGTTCATGCAGCTCAATATCAAAAAAAAAAAAAAAACCCAACAACCCAATCCAAAAAAGGGCAGAAGACCTAAATAGACATTTCTCCAAAGGAGACATACAGATTGCAGCAAACACATGAAAAGTTGCTCAACGTCACTAATCATTAGAGAAATGCAAATCAAAACACAATGAGGTATCACCTCACACCGTTCAGAATGGCCATCATCAAATAATCTACAAACAATAAATGCTGGAGAGGGTGCGGAGAAAAGGGAACCCTCCTGCACTGTTGGTGGGAGTGTAAATTGATACAGCCACTATGGGGAACAGTATGGCAGTTCCTTAAAAAGCTAAAAATAGAGCTACCATACGACCCAGCAATCCCACTACTGGGCATATACCCTGAGAAAACCATAATTCAAAAAGAGTCATGTACCACAATGTTCATTGCTGCACTATTTACAATAGCCAGGAGATGGAAGCAACCTAAATGTCCATCGACAGATGAATGGATAAAGAAGATGTGGCATATATACACAATGGAATATTACTCAGCCATAAAAAGGAACGAAATTGAGTTATTTGTAATGAGGTGGATGGACCTAGAGTGTGTCATACCGAGTGAAGTAAGTCAGAAAGATAAAAACAAATGCTGTTTGCTAATGCACATATATGGAATCTAAAAAAAAGGTTCTGATGAACCTAGTGGCAGGGCAGGAATAAAGATGCAGACGTAGAGAACAGACTTGAGGACACAGAGTAGGAAGGGGAAGCTGGGACAAAGTGAGAGAGTTGCCTTGACATATATACACTACCAAAAGTAAAATGGATGGCTAGTGGGAAGCTGCTGCATAGCACAGGGAGATCAGCTCGATGCTTTGTGATAACCTAGAGGGGTGGGATACGGAGAGTGGAGGGAGGCTCAAGAGGTAGGGGATATGGGGATATATGTATACATATAGCTGATTTACTTTGTTGTACAGCAGAAACTAATTCAACATTGTAAAGCTATTATACTCCAATAAAGATATTAAAAAAAAAAAGATCTACATGCATCAACACATGTCAGGGATTGTCTCATTACGAGGCAGCTTCTGTTTGGAGGGCTCCTGCCCCAAGAGGGGGACTTTCTGGAGAAACCCTATTTTATCAGTAGCTTTAGTTTTTTTCCCCCCACAATTCAGACTGTGCTGAAATGAACATCCTTGTCCATAAATATTTGTACATTCATGATTGTATTTTGGTGGGTTGCATTTCCGGATGTGGGATTGCTATGTTGGAATACATACGTTGTGCATTCTTTTTTTAAAAAAATAAATTTATTTAATTATTTTTGGCTGCGTTGGGTCTTCCTTGCTGTGTACGGGCTTTCTCTAGTTGCGTTGAGTGGGGGCTACTCTTTGTTGTGGTGTGCGGGCTTCTCATTATGGTGGCTTCTCTTTGCTGTGGAACACAGGCTCTAGGCACATGGGCTGCAGTAGTTGTGGCATGCGGGCTTAGTAGTTGTGGCTTGTGGGCTGTAGAGTGCAGGCTCAGTAGTTGTGACACACAGGCTTAGTTGCTCCGCGGCATGTGGGATCTTCCTGGACCAGGGCTCGAATGCCTGTCCCCTGCATTGGCAGGCGGATTCTTTTTTTTTTTTTATGCATCTTTATTGGAGTATAATTGCTTTACAATGGTGTGTTAGTTTCTGCTTTATAACAAAGTGAATCAGTTATACATATACATATGTTCCCATATCTCCTCCCTCTTGCGTCTCCCTCCCTCCCACCCTCCCTATCCCACCCATCCAGGTGGTCACAAAACACCGAGCTTATCTCCCTGTGCTATGCGGCTGCTTCCCACTAGCTATCTATTTTACGTTTGGTAGTGTATATATGTCCATGCCACTCTCTCACTTTGTAACAGCTTACACTTCCCCCTCCCCATATCCTCAAGTCCATTCTCTAGTAGGTTTGTGTCTTTATTCCCGTCTTACCCCTAGGTTCTTCATGACATTTTTTTTTTAAGATTCCATATATATGTGTTAGCATACGGTATTTGTCTTTCTCTTTCTGACTTATTTCGCTCTGTATGACAGACTCTAGGTCCATCCACCTCACTACAAATAACTCAATTTCGTTTCTTTTTATGGCTGAGTAATATTCCATTGTATATATGTGCCACATCTTCTTTATCTGTTCATCCGATGATGTACACTTTGGTTGTTTCCATCTCCTGGCTATTGTAAATAGAGTGCCAATGAACATTTTGGTACATGACTCTTTTTGAATTATGATTTTCTCAGGATATATGCCCAGTAGTGGGATTGCTGGGTCATATGGTAGTTTTATTTGTAGTTTTTTTTTTTTTTTTTTTTTTTTTTTGCCGTACGCGGGCCTCTCACTGTTGTGGCCTCTGCCGTTGCGGAGCGCAGGCTCCGGACGCGCAGGCCCAGCAGCCATGGCTCACGGGCCTAGCCGCACCGCGGCATGTGGGATCTTCCTGGGCTGGGTCATGAACCCATATCCCCTGCATCGGCAGGCGGACTCTCAACCACTGCGCCATCAGGGAAGCCCTATTTGTAGTTTTTAAGGAACCTCCATACTGTTCTCCATAGTGGCTGAACCAATTCACATTCCCACCAGCAGTGCAAGAGTGTTCCCTTTTCTCCGCACCCTCTCCAGCATTTATGGTTTGTAGATGTTTTGGTGATGGCCATTCTGACTGGTGTGAGATGATATCTCATTGTAGTTTTGATTTGCATTTCTCTAATGATTAGTGATATTGAGCATCCTTTTACGAGTTTGTTGACAACCTGTATATCTTCTTTGGAGAAATGTCTGTTTAGGTCTTCTTCCCATTTTAGGATTGGGTTGTTTGTTTTTTTGATATTAAGCTGCATGAGCTACTTGTATATTCTGGAGATTAATCCTTTGTCAGTTGCTTCAGTGGCAAATATTTTCTCCCATTCTGGGGGTTGTCTTTTGGTCTTGTTTATGGTTTCCTTTGCTGTGCAAAAGCTTTGAAGTTTCATTAGGTACTGTTTGTTCATTTTTGCCCCCACTTCCATTTCTCTAGGAGGTGGGTCAAAAAGGATCTTGCTGTGATTTATGTCATAGAGTGTTCTGCCTATGTTTTCCTCTAAGAGTTTGATAGTTTCTGGCCTTACATTTAGGTTTTTAATCCATTTTGAGCTTATTTTTGTGTATGGTGTTAGGGAGTGTTCTAATCTCATTCTTTAACATGTACCTCTCCAGTTTTGCCAGCACCACTTATTGAAGAGGCTGTAATTTCTCCACTGTACATTCCTGCCTCCTTTATCAAAGATAAGGTGACCATATGTGCGTGGGTTTATCTCTGGGCTTTCTATCCTGTTCCATTGATCTATATTTCTGTTTTTGTGCCAGTACCATACTGTCTTGATTACTGTAGCTTTGTAGTATAGTCTGAAGTCAGGGAGCCTGATTCCTCCAGCTCCATTTTTTGTTCTCAAGATTGCTTTGGCTATTCAGGGTCTTTTATGTTTCCATACAAATTGTGAAATTTTTTGTTCTAGTTCTGTGAAAAATGCCAGTGGTAGTTTGATAGGGATTGCATTGAATCTGTAGATTGCTTTGGGTAGTAGAGTCATTTTCACAATGTTGATTCTTCCAATCCAAGAACATGGTATATCTCTCCATCTATTTGTATTGTCTTTGATTTCTTTCATCAGTGTCTTATAATTTTCTGAATACAGGTCTTTTGTCTCCTTAGGTAGGTTTATTCCTAGATATTTTATTCTTTTTGTTGCAATGGTAAATGGGAGTGTTTTCTTGATTTCACTTTCAGATTTTTCATCATTAGTGTATAGGATTGCCAGAGATTTCTGTGCATTAATTTTGTATCCTGCTACTTTACCAAATTCATGGATTAGCTCTAGTAGTTTTCTGGTAGCATCTTTAGGATTCTCTATGTAAAGTATCGTATGATCTGCAAACAGTGACAGCTTTACTTCTTCTTTTCCGATTTGGATTCCTTTTATTTCTTTTTCTTCTCTGATTGCTGTGGCTAAAACTTCCAAAACTATGTTGATTAATAGTGGTGAGAGTGGGCAACCTTGTCTTGTTCCTGATCTTAGTGGAAATGGTTTCAGTTTTTCACCATTGAGGACAATGTTGGCTGTGGGTTTGTCATATATGGCCTTTATCATGTTCAGGAAAGTTCCCTCTATGCCTACTTTTTGCAGGGTTTTTATCATAAATGGGTGTTGAATTTTGTCGAAAGCTTTCTCTTCATTTATTAAGATGATAATATGGTTTTTCTTCTTCAGTTTGTTAATATGGTGTATCACGTTGATTGATTTGCGTATATTGCAGAATCCTTGCATTCCTGGAATAAACCCCACCTGATCATGGTGTATGATCCTTTTAATGTGCTGTTTGATTCTGTTTACTAGTATTTTGTTGAGGACTTTTGCATCTATGTTCATCAGTGATATTGGCCTGTAGTTTTCTTTCTTTGTGACATCCTTGTCTGGTTTTGGTATCAGGGTGATGGTGGCCTCGTAGAATGAGTTTGGGAGTGTTCCTCCCTCTGCTATACTTTGGAAGAGTTTGAGAAGGATGTGTTAGCTCTTCTCTAAATGTTTGATAGAATTCGCCTATGAAGCCATCTGGTTCTAGGCTGTTGTTTGTTGGAAGAGTTTTAATCACAGTTTCAATTTCAGTGCTTGTGATTGGTCTGTTCATGTTTTCTATTTCTTTGTGATTCAGTCTTGGCAGGTTGTGCATTTCTAAGAATTTGTCCATTTCTTCCAGGTTGTCCATTTTATTGGCATAGAGTTGCTTGTAGTAATCTCATGATCTTTTGTATTTCTGCAGTGTCAGTTGTTACTTCTCCTTTTTCATTTTAAATTCTATTGATTTGAGTCTTCTCCCTTTTTTTCTTGATGAGTCTGGCTAATGGTTTATCTATTTTGTTTATCTTCTCAAGGAACCAGCTTTTAGTTTTATTGATCTTTGCTATCGTTTCCTTCATTTCTTTTTCATTTATTTCTGATCTGATTTTTATGATTTCTTTCTTTCTGCTAACTTTGGGGTTTTTTTATTGTTCTTTCTCTAATTGGTTTAGGTGCAAGGTTAGGTTGTTTATTCGAGATGTTTCCTGTTTATTAAGTTGGGCTAGTATTGCTATAAACTTCCCTTTTAGAACTGCTTTTGTTGCATCCCATAGGTTTTGGGTCGTCTTGTCTCCATTGTCATTTGTTTCTAGGTATTTTTTAATTTCCTCTTTGATTTCTTCAGTGATCACTTGGTTATTAAGTAGTGTATTGTTTAGCCTCCATTTGTTTGTATTTTTTACAGATCTTTTCCTGTAATTGATATCTAGTCTCATAGCGTTGTGGTTGGAAAAGATACTTGATACAATTTCAATTTTCTTAAATTTACCAAGGCTTGATTTGTGACCTAAGATATGATCTATCCTGGAGAATGTTCCATGAGCACTTGAGGAAAATGTGTATTCTGTTGTTTTTGGATGGAGTGTCCTATAAATATCAATTAAGTCCATCTTGTTTAATGTATCACTTAAAGCTTGTGTTTCCTTATTTATTTTCATTTTGGATCTGTTCTTTGGTGAAAGTGAGGTGTTAAAGTCCCCTACTATGAATGTGTTACTGTCGATTTCCCCTTTTATGGCTGTTAGTATTTGCCTTATGTATTGAGGTGCTCCTATGTTGGGTGCATAAATATTTACAATTGTTTTATCTTCTTCTTGGATCGATCCCTTGATCATTGTGTAGTGTCCTTCTTTGTCTCTTCTAATAGTCTTTATTTTAAAGTCTATTTTTCTGATATGAGAATTGCTACTTCAGCTTTCTTTCGGTTTCCATTTGCATGGAATATCTTTTTCCATCCCCTCACTTTCAGTCTGTATGTGTCTCTAGGTCTGAAGTGGATCTCTTGTAGATAGCATATATAAGGTTCTTGTTTTTGTATCCATTCAGCCAGTCTATGTCTTTTGGTGGGAGCATTTAATCCATTTACATTTAAGGTAATTATCGATATGTATGTTCCTATTCCCATTTTGTTAATTGTTTTGGGTTTGTTATTATAGGTCTTTTCCTTCTCTTGTGTTTTCTGCCTAGAGAAGTTCCTTTAGCATTTGTTGTAAAGCTGGTTTGGTGGTGCTGAACTCTCTCAGCTTTTGCTTGTCTGTAAAGGTTTTAATTTCTCCATCAAATCTGAATGAGATCCTTGCTGGGTAGAGTAATCTGGGTTGTAGATGTTTCTCCTTCATCACTTTAAATATGTCTTGCCTGTCCCTTCTGGCTTGCAGAGTTTCTGCTGAAAGATCAGCTGTTAACCTTATGGGGATTCCCTTATGTGTTATTTCTTGTTTTTCCCTTGCTGCTTTTAATATGTTTTCTTTGCATTTAATTTTTGACAGTTTGATTAATATGTGTCTTGGCGTGTTTCTCCTTGGATTTATCCTGTATGGGACTCTCTGTGCTTCCTGGACTTGATTAACTATTTCCTTTCCCATATTAGGGAAGTTTTCAACTATAATCTCTTCAAATATTTTCTCCGTCACTTTCTTTTTCTCTTCTTCTTCTGGAAACCCTATAATTCGAATGTTTGTGTGTTTAATATTGTCCCAGAGGTCTCTGAGACTGTCCTCAGTTCTTTTCATTCTTTTTTCTTTATTCTGCTTTGCAGTAGTTATTTCCACTATTTTATGTTCCAGGTCACTTATCCGTTCTTCTGCCTCAGTTATTCTGCTATTGATCCCATCTAGAGTATTTTTAATTTCATTTATTGTGTTGTTCATTGTTGCTTGTTTCATCTTTAGTTCTTCTAGGTCCTTGTTAAATGTTTCTTGCATTTTCAGTAGTCTATTTCCAAGATTTTGGCTCATCTTTACTATCATTATTCTGAATTCTTTTTCAGGTAGACTGCGTATTTCCTCTGCATTTGTTAGGTCTGGTGGGTTTTTATCTTGCTCCTTCATCTGCTGTGTGTTTTTCTGTCTTCTCATTTAGCTTATCTTACTGGGTTTGGGGTCTCCTTTTTGCTGGCTGCAGGTTCGTAGTTCCCGTTGTTTTTGGTGTCTGTCCCCAGTGGCTAAAGTTGGTTCAGTGGGTTGTGTAGGCTTCCTGGTGGAGGGGACTAGTGCCTGTGTTCTGGTGGATGGGGCTGGATCTTGTCTTTCTGGTGGGCAGGTCCACGTCTGGTGGTGTGTTTTGGGGTGTCTGTGGACTTATTATGATTTTAGGCAGCCTCTCTGCTAATGGGTGGGGTTGTGTTCCTGTCTTGCTAGTTGTTTGGCATAGGGTGTCCAGCACTGTAGCTTGCTGGTCGTTGAGTGAAGCTGGGTGTTGGTGTTGAGATGGAGATCTGTGGGAGATTTTCGCCGTTTGATATTATGTGGAGCTGGGAGGTCTCTTGTGGACCAGTGTCCTGAAGTTGGCTCTCCCACCTCAGAGGCACAGCACTGATACCTGGCTGCAGCACCAAGAGCCTTTCATCCACACGGCTCAGAATAAAAGGGAGAAAAAGTAGAAAGAAAGGAAGAAAGAAAGAAAGAAAGGATAAAATAAAATATAGTAAAGTAAGATGGGCTTCCCTGGTGATGCAGTGGTTGAGAGTCCGCCTGCTGATGCAGGGGATGCGGGTTCGTGCCCCGGTCTGGGAAGATCCCACATGCCGCTGAGCGGCTAGGCCCGTGAGCCATGGCCGCTGAGCTTGCACGTCCGGAGCCTGTGCTCTGCAACGGGAGAGGCCACAATAGTGAGAGGCCCGCGTACCGCAAAAAAAAAAAGTAAGATAAAATAAAATAACGTTATTAAAATAAAAAAGTATTATTAAGAAAAAATTTTTTAAAAAAAGAAAAAAAAACAACGGACGGATAGAACCTTAGGACAAATGGTGAAAGCAAAGCTGTACAGACAAAATATCACACAGAAGCATACACATAGTCACAAAAAGAGGAAAAGGGGAAAAAATAATAAATCTTGCTCTCAAAGTCCACCTCCTCAATTTGGGATGATTCGTTGTCTATTCATGTATTCCACAGATGCAGGGTGCATCAAGTTGATTGTGGAGCTTTAAACCGCTGCTTCTGAGGCTGCTGGGAGAGATTTCCCTTTCTCTTCTTTGTTTGCACAGCTCCCAGGGCTCAGCTTTGGGTTTGGCCCCTCCTCTGTGTGTCGGTTAGCGGAGGGCGTCTGTTCTTCGCTCAGACAGGACGGGGTTAAAGCAGCAGCTGACTCGGGGGCTCTGGCTCACTCAGGCCGGGGGGAGGGAGGGGTGCGGATGCGGGGCGAGCCTGCGGCGGCAAAGGCCGGCATGACGTTGCACCAGCCTGAGGTGCGCCGTGTGTTCTCCCGGGGAAGTTGTCCCTGGATCCTGGGACCTGGCAGTGGCGGGCTGCACAGGCTCCCTGGAAGGGAGGTGTGGATAGTGACCTGTGCTCACATACAAGCTTCTTGGTGGCGGCAGCAGCAGCCCTAGCGTCCCATGCCTGTCTCTGGGGTCCGCGCTCTTAGCCGCGGCTCGCGCCCGTCTCTGGAGCTCCTTTAAGCAGCGCTCTTAAATCCCCTCTTCTCTGCCCGGGGAGAAATTCCAGCTGCAGGTATGGGTGACACATCGTCTTCTTTAGCAGGTGACAGCCTGGCAACTCCTCTCCATTCTTTGATCAAAATAGAAATTTTCCTTTGCTTCTGAACCAAAGTCAGTCTCGATCTATTGACTCCAGTGACACTGGTCAGGGGGACCATTGTTGGGGCCCACTCTCGTTTTTCATTTCCTGGTGCTTGGGTTCGCCATTCCAGCCACTTTGCTAACAATCTCCCCACTTGGAGAGTCAGCGCCTTTAACCTCCTGTTTCGCACAGTTTGCAATTTGTGCGGAGGATCCAGGCTGATTCCTAACCACTGCGTCACCAGGGAAGTCTCATACCCTGTGCATTCTTTTTTTTTTTTGGTACGCGGGCCTCTCACTGTTGTGGCCTCTTCCGCCACGGAGCACAGGCTCTGGACCCGCAGGCCCAGTGGCCATGGCTCACGGGCTCAGCCGCTCCGCGGCACGTGGGATCCTCCCGGACCGGGGCACGAACCTGCGCCCCCTGCATTAGCAGGCGGACTCCCAACCACTGCGCCACCAGGGAAGCCCCCCCTGTGCATTCTTCATGGGAGCTTTCTCTAGGGCCGGATGCAGATCCCACTTGCTCATCTTCAAGCTGACAGTAGCCCACGGTTTTCAGGGAAAGCTGATCAGGAATATGCATGTCCCTTGCTTCCCTCTCAAATCCATTATCTCTGCCCGCCGTGCCTTCCCTGTTTTGGCAGCTAGGTTCTCTGATGACTCTGGAGCTGTTGTATACATTATTCATACATCTTTTTATATCACCTACTGTGGCACCAGCTGGGGACAGCAAATACTACAAACATGGCACCAATAAAAAAGAATGTGTAATCAGTCTTTAAAAATTCCTTCTTGTCTGCCAAGGGCAGCACATAGGGTGGAAAGTGAACAGCTGGCTGGTCCTTGCTAATTTTGAGGCGGCTTCACTCCGAAAATGATTTCTGCTTCACCATCATTCTCTCCCTGACCTCTGGAAGAGGCAGATCCCAGAAACCCAGCAGAATTTATGGGGAGGATGTACATGTCTGATCCCATGAGGGGAAAAATAATTTTTAGAAACACATTATACCTTCACCATAAGTACGGGGTATTATTACTGGCTGTGTCTCTCAGATGCTGACAGAGAAGTGGGGCTTTTTGGTTATTGCTTATTTATTTTTTTCCTTCCATTTTGTTTTATCGAGACATAATATTTACACAGTAAAGTGCACTCATCTTAAATGTGCAATTTGATGATTGTTTTTTACACATGTGTGCATCATTGTTGTGGGTTGAATTGTGTCCCCACAAAAGTTATGTTGAAATCCTAACCCACAGGACCTCAGCATGTGACCTGATTTGGTAGCAGGGTTGTTGCAGATATAATTAGTTAGGGTGAGGTCATAGTGGATTGGGGTGGGCCCTTAGTCCAATATGACTGGTGTCCCTGTAAAAAGAGAGAAATTTGGGCACACACACACACACACACACAAGGGAGAAGGCTATGTGAAGATGAAAGCACAGATTGAGATGATGCCTCTATGAACTAAGAAGTCAAGATTGCTGGCAACCACCAGAAGCTTGAAGGGAGGCATGGAAAGATTTCTCCCCTAGGGCCGCTGGAGAGAGAGCACGGCCCTGCTGACATCTTTATCTCAGACTTCTGGCCTCCAGAACTCTGAGACCACAAATATCTGTTGTCTTTAGCTGCCCGCTTTGGGGTACTTCGTTGTGGTAGCTTAGCAAACTGATATCCCTTGTAACCACCAGGGAGATGCAGATACAGTATCTTTTCAGCACCGAGACATTTCTCTTGGGCTCCTGCCCAGATCATCACCTCCTACTCCACTGAGGTAACCATCTCTTCTGATTTCTATGGTCATTGATCTGTTTTGCCTATTCTTAAACTTTGTATAACTGAAATCATCCAGTAGTAACTCTTCTGTGTCTGGCTTCTTTCACTCAGCGTCATGTCTGAGAGATTCCTCGTCCTGCTGTATGTGGAGATTACTGCTGATTCTTTCCATAAACATTTACTAATCACCTACAATGTGCTGGGTGCTGTGCTGGGCCCTGAGGATAGGTGGACCATAGGGCTTCCTTGTCCAGTTTGGAAGAGAGAATTAGAATTGTAAACCACTTACCATGAGATGGTATGGATGCTCGCTGATTGGGGGTACAGGCTAGGAGAGCCTGCAGAGCACAGGGAAGCCAGGCAAGTATCCACAAGAGAGGTAGGATGCTCATGCTGGACATTCTGGGATTGTGGACTGGCTGGAATGGAGGCATGGAGTAGGGGTGCAGCGTTGTGGGCAGGGAGCTGGGAGGAGTCCGGTGTGGCTCAGGAATAAAGTGTTGTAGGAGAATGAGAGAGATTTATTGACTGGCAAACTACAGTCCAAACAGGCTGACAACTTGCTTTTGTAAATATAGTTTTATTGGAACACAGTCACATCCATTCCTTTACATATGGTATTTAGTTTCTTTTGTGCTACAAGTGCAGCCTTGAGTAATTGTGATAGGTTGTGTGGCCCACAAAACGTAAAATATTTACTATTTGGTCCTTTACAAAAAAAAAATACATGAGCTCTGGCCTAGTGTATGTCAGGAGCCATACAGTTTTGCTTCAATTATATCCCTGTTTAATAACCACAGCAGCTCTGCAAGGGAGCCATTGTTGCTCCCTCATCTTAAAGACGAGGATCCTTTGGCTCACAGAGGTAAAGTGATTTTTAAAAAAATGTTTTCATTGAAGTATAGTTGATTTACAATGTTGTGTTAATTTCTGCTGTACAGCAAAGTGATTCAGTTATACATATATATATATCCACTCTTTTTAAGATTCTTTTCCCATATAGGTCATTAGAGAGTATTGAGTAGAGCTCCCTATGCTATACAGTAGGTCCTTATTGGTTATCTATTTTATATATAGTAGTGTGTATGTGTCTATCCCAATCTCCCAATTTATCCCTCCCCTCCCCTTCCCCCCCTGGTAACCATGAGTTTGTTTTCTACATAACATCTGTGACTCTATTTCTGTTTTGTAAGTAAATTCTTTTGTATAATTTTTTTAAGATTCCACATATAAGTGATATCGTATGGTATTTGTCTTTCTCTGTCTGACTTCACTTAGTATGATAATCTCTAGGTCCATCCATGTTGCTGCAAATGGCATTATTTCATTCCTTTTTATGGCTGAGTAATATTTCTTTGTATATAAGTACCACATCTTCTTTAGGTAAAGTGATTTTTTTAAGGTCACAAATGAGCAATAGGAGGAATCTGAGTTCAAAGGAGCTTTTCCAGAGTAACTGGAATCTCTCCAACATTCAGCGATCATTGGAGGAGGTAGATGGAGGCCAGATTGTGGAGAGTCAGGCATGCATTTTTTATCTTTGGAGAATGGGGAGACACTGAAGGTTCTTAAGAAAGGGAATGGTGTGATCAGACAGTCTGAGACTGTCACATCCAAGCCCTTTGCTGGGTGTGGGGTCCAGGACTCATCAGGCAGGGTTTGCACTCATCCATGAAAGTCTTCTCAGGAGGGTCATTCATTTGGGAAAGGAGAGAACGTGCTGACCAATATCCTGCATTTCTGAGTTAGGCCTTGGAGCTGGGGGTCTCTCTTGACACAGCCTTGATGATGGCGGGTAGAGAGGAGAGGTGTTTATCAGCCCAGTGCCTGGATTTAGATCTCAGCATATGTTGTATGCTATTCACTACACAGTGTGTTACTACACACCATCTCATCTCATTCTCATCACAGACCAATAGGCGGGTGCTGTTACCAACCCTTCTGTGCAGATGGAGAGGAAGAGAGTCTGGTCCCTCAGAACCTAGATTAGTGGCTTCAGGGTGTGCAGGGAGAGGGGCATGGGGAGTGACTGCTAATAGGTATGGGGTTTCTTTTGAGGTGAAGAAAATGTTCTGGAATTAGATAGGGGCGATGGTTGCATAACTTTGTGAATATACTAAAAACTACTGAAGTGTACACTTTAAGAGGGTGAATTTTCACTACTATATTTAAAATAGATAACTAACAAGGACCTACTGTATAGCACAGGGAACTCAGCTCAATATTCTGTAATTGCCTAAATGGGAAAAGAATTTGAAAAAGAATGGATACTTGCATGGGCATAACTGAATCACTTTGCTGTAACTAACACATCATTGTTAATCAACTACACTCCAGTGTCAACTATACTCCAATGTAAAATAAAAATTAAGAAAAAGAAAACTACTTATAAAAAATGAGGGTGATTATTACAGTAAAAGTCATATCTTAATTTTAATAATAATAAGAACAACAACACTGATAAAAGACTCTCAACCATGATGACACAAGGAGTATTGTCGGGGCTAAGGTTGAACTCAGGCTGTTTTCAGGGTCCTATACCGTCCTTTCCAGATCCTTGTCCACCCATGTCATACTTAAGAAACCCCAAACTACTAGTTTTATATGCTTCAGAGGGGAAACATACATGGATCCAGGAGATGGGGGGGCAGAGTGGTTGAATCGCTGGATGGAAGCCCAGCTCTGCCATGCATCAGCGGTGCCTCGGTTTCCCCATTTGGCAAAGTGGTTGGTAGTAACAATACCGATTTCATAGGGTTGCTGAGAGGAGTAAATGAGTTAATACAAGTGATATATTCTGAAGTGTGTCTGGCTGGTAGCAAGTGCTGAGTAAATGTTCTCCTGTCTCTTTCTGGGTTGTCAGGAATCTCAGTCTGGACCTGGCTCATAGTCTTTGAGCTTGGGCGTACCTGCAGCTGCCTCCTCTCGGTTGTCCAAGAGATCAGGCTGATGCTGTGGTCCAGGTACAAAGGTGAGGGGAGAGAACCCCCCCCACACACTGGGACTGATAACACTAGACCAACCTTTGTTCTTGGGTCAGTTCTCCACCACCCTGATTTTGAGCATGATAGAAGTAAGGCTTAGCAAATCTGATGATACGAGTGTGTGTGTGTGTCTGTGTGTGTCACATAATAATTGTAGTGAGTTTTAATATTCAAATTAGAATTTGAGTGAACTTGGATAATCAAAAACTTTTGAATTCCTCTCGACTCCCCATTCTCTTCTAGGTCTTTGCAAGGCTGAATAGCTTTGAAATGGCCATACATTTGCATAATAGCTCCCATAAAGCTAATCATTTTAGGTCTGGAAGCATTTTTGCCTGGAGCTATTACAGTCTGCCACTGGTTCCCTAGGTGATATATAAAATCAGGGGAATTGAGGATTTTTTTAGGTGGAGCAAGGGGTGTGAAAGGCCTAGCTGTGGCCCATGTGGAGCATGGAAGGACAGACCAGGCTCCAGGAAAGGTGGCATTGGCTGTGTTCCTTTTGCCATTTTGGGGTGTGTTCAGGGAGGGAGAAGAACCCAGCGGAGACTGGAGAAGGTCTATAGTATCGGCTTATTTATTATTTGGGAGAAACTTCCCAAGTCAGTCCTGAAAGGGCCCACTGCCCAACTCCCTCTGAGTTGATGAGTGCCATGTAGGCAATGAAATCTGGTAAGATTTTCCTCCCATTTTTGTCTCTGCTTCCCAGATACCCAGGAGCCCCAGCCACTGGGTAGTGATCGTTCTGTTTCCGTGCTTTTGAGTTTACACGTTTAAAATAATCTGAACCTTGAAAATCTGTACATCATGGTAATGGAGGGAGGTTTATTTTAATTGAAATTTTATTGTTTTTTCTAGACAAACTATTCAAATGGTACAAAACTCAAAAGGTACAAAAGTCTCCTACAGTCTGAATGTCTGTGTCCCCCACCCCCCAACCGCGACCCCATCAAATTCATAATTTGAAATCCTACCCCCCAATGTGATGGTATTAGGAGGTGGGGCCTTTGAGAGGTGTTTAGGTCATGAGTGTGGAGCCCTCATGAATGGGATTAGTGCTGTTATGAAAGAGACCCCAGAGAGCTCCCTCAGCCCTTCTGCCATGTGAGGACACAGCAAGAAGACACCAGGAGACAGCAAATCTGCTGACACCTTGATCATGGACTTTCTAGCCTCCAGAACTGTGAGGAAGAAATTTCTGTTGTTTGTAAGCCACCCAGTCTATGATATTCTTGTAGCAGCCCGAATGGACTAAGACAGGGATACACATTGAAAAGTCACCCTTCCATCCCTTTCCTCTGCCTCCAGTTCTCCCCACAGGCAATCAGTGTTATCAGTTTCTTGTCTCCTTCCAGAAAGTATACTTATATCTATAACTATATCTATACCTATACCTACCCATCTCCTATAAATGATAGCTTATTATAAACACTGTTTTACATCTTATTTTATCCATTTAAATGATATATTCGTTCCCTATTTGCTGCTATAACAAATTACCACAAACTTAGTACTTAAAACAGCACTAATTAATTTTTGTACAATCTGGAGGTCAGAAATCCCAAATGGGTCTCTCTGGGCTAAAACCAAGTTTGCTACCTTGCCTTGTCTAGCGTCTAAAAGCTGCCTGTAGTCCTTGACTCATGGCCCCTTCCTCCCTCCCTCTTCAAAGCCAGCAGTGTAACATCTTCAAATCCCTCTCTGACTCTGACCCGCCTTCCTCCCTATTATAATTATTGTGATTGCACTGGACTCACCTGGATAATCCAGAATAATCTCCTGATTGCAAAATCCTTAACTTAATCCTACCTGTAAAGTCCCTTTTGCCATGTGAGGAGACATATTCTCAGGTTTCAGGGATAAAACATAGACTCTTTATGGTCATTATTCTGCCCATTATATTTTATCTTAGAGTTTGTTCCATGTTAGGGCATAGAGTGTTCTTTTCCTTTTATCGGCTGCACAGATCTATTCCATTGTTTGATGTGCCATAATTTATTTAACCAATCCCCTCTTGATGAACACTTAGCTTGTTTCCAGCCTCTTGCTCTTAGAACCGGTACTGCAAGGAATAACTTTATTTGGCACTTTTGCTAGTATATCTGAAGAATTTCAAGAGGTGGAATTGCTGTGTGAAAGGGAATGTAATTTTATTAGATATTGCCAAATTGCTCTAAGGTGGTTAAAAATTTATTACAGAAAATTTCAAATATATTAAAAGTAGAGAGAGTAGTTTAATGCATGCTGTGTACCCATGATGCCATTCAACAATTCCCAGCTCATGGCCAATCTTCTACACCCCTCATACACTCTCCACCCCCGCCCCCAACGCCTCTGTACTAAAGAAGCAAAATCCAGACATTGCATATTCCGAAGGAGAGACTTTAACGTTTTAAACACAGTAGCATCTGTTAATGAGATTCTTGTGGTGGGACTGAACAGAGAGGAGAATCCTTCACAGATGTTACATTTGGAACACCTGTGTTCCTAGGACAGTGACCACCCCACCCCCAACCTGGGAAGGGCTGGGCATCTGCCATCTGCTATCATTTCTGCTTGTTGTGGAGACAGTGGCCCATCCCACCCAACCTCCCCAGAGGATGATCTCAGAAATCAGCTTTGCACTGCAGATTTGCAGAGATGATGTTCTGGAAGGTTGAGTGGCTGGGAACGAGCTCACTCAGCCAGCTGCTTTGGAACTCTGATACTGAGCGGCCCCAGAGCAATAAAAAAGTACTTCTGACTTGCCGTGTCTGCACGTCATCAGCAAGTGAGAGCCCTCTCTGTCACACACCAGAACTTTGATATCTTGCCTAATCAAATTTTTGCACCATTTTTCTGAGAGTAATAAAAGAGGATCTCAGTGGGGATGGGCTTTTGGGGAGACTGGCTCTCTGTGTGTGGGGTGTGCTTTTCTCCACCACTCCTATCTTGATGGAGGATGGACTCTAGCTTGGCGAGTTCGAGGCTGTTACATTTATGACAGCACAACCGGGAAGGTAAGTTATCCTCACGTCAGTGTCATGAGTGTTGGTTCCTTTCTGAGTCACCGAATCTAACGAAACATCCCAGGGAAGCAGGCAAGGTGACGTTATGCCCAATTTCAAGATGGAGAAAAAGGCGGCACAGAAATGTGAAAGGACATAGAAATAAAATCACTTCTGAGATTTGCATCCCCCTCCCATTCCAGCAGTGATTCCCAGCAGCGATTCCCAAGGGCTTCTCCCTGCCTCTGCCTCCATAGCTGCCTCCCTGCTCCAGGCCCACTGCATCTCTCCTCTTGGTCATGAAAGTGCATCTGACTGGCTCTTCGGCTCCTGTCCTTCCTCCTGCAGCAGCCAGAATATGTCACCCCCATGCTCACATCTCCTCCTGCAGCTCCATCTCACTGGGCAAAGCCAAGCCCCCCACCTCCTGCTGCTCTACGCATGCCCTCCTCACCTGCTCTGGGTAATCCTGCAACCAACCAAGTTGTAGGTCACTCATTCTTGCTGTGCTCTCCACCTGGAATGCTCTTCTCATAAGAGAGCTGCAGGACTTGACCCTGGCCTTCAGGGTCATTTTCCCTGGCCACTCAGCTGAGGCTGCAACCCACGCCCCGCACTTATTCCCTTTCTTGCTTTACTTTACCCTTTAGCACTTAGAACTCAGTCACTCGCTTTCTAACTGCACCTATATATGCATATGTAATGTGCATGTATTATACATGTAATGTCTTAATATATAGTTATATATACATATATTATTACATTACTACATATTAATTAGCTATAACTGTATTAATACATTCCATACATGATATATTAATAACACATTTAAAAAAATTATTTATTTTATGTATTTATTTTTGGCTCTGTTGGGTCTTCGTTGCTGCGCACGGGCTTTCTCTAGTTGCGGCGAGCGGGGGCTACCCTTCGTTGCAGTGCGCAGGCTTCTCATTGCGGTGGCTTCTCTCGTTGTGGAGCACAGGCTCTAGGCGCGTGGGCTTCAGTAGTTGCGGCATGCGGGCTCGGTAGTTCTGGCTCACGGGCTCCAGAGCACGGGCTCAGTAGTTGTGGTGCATGGGCTTAGTTGCTCTGCGGCATGTGGGATCTTCCTGGACCAGGGCTTGAATCCCCTGCATTGTCAGGCGGATTCTCAACCACTGCGCCACCAGGGAAGCCCCAATAACACATGTTAATATATTAATATTTTTTACTGTCTGTCTCCCTCACCTAGACTGTTGGCCCCATGAGATCCATGATTTTTGTCCATCTTGCTCACTGCTGTACCCTCAGTGTCTGAAGCAGTGCCTGGCACACAGTAGGTGCTCAATAACCATTTTTTGAGTGATGACTGGATCCAGGGCTGATCAGGGAGCTCTGATTACAGCAACCCTGTCTTGGAGTGGGCAGGCTGTCCATTATCTAGAGAGCAGTGGTTTAGTTTTTTGTTTTTTTTTAGGTGTGCAGTAGTACAGTAGTATTGTAGAGTTCAGAAGGATTTTTGTTTGCTTGATTGACAAGATTTTCCTGGTTGTTGCATCTGGGGCCTCAGCCTTAAACTTTTTGTTTCTTCTCGCACCCCCTGAGCCCTGGGCTGTATAGGGAGGGTTTGGCTGCCCCGCTGCTGGGCCCTGAACTAGGCACCACCATCATAAGGAAACTTCATCAGAAATTCAACTGGTACCACAAAAACAAACAAACAAATAAACAAAGTGTAAGTGAATGACTGTTTTTAGGCTAGAATTTAATTACAAAACCTGCAGAGAAACATTCCAATTTAGGCTGAAATTTGTGATGAACTTTGGTGTTTCAGATGTGGGAGGGGAAAGCGCTTAACCATTTGGGGTCTGCTGGTGCCCAAGATGGATCTGAAAATGTTCCAGGATCATTCCCAGAGCCTTGAAGAGTTGATACAAGATGGGGCTAAAGGCACCCTTTCCCCAAATCAGGGCGGAGAATGAGTGGGTGTAGGGGGTGCAAGGGGGCCTCCATTCAAGGGCACGTGGGTGTGCTGCTGCGGCATCCCTCAGTGGGGGAAGTGGGGCTGCTGTCCTGCTCCTTCCAGGACCACATTTTATATCCCATCTGCTGTTACATCTGTGATTATAACATCAACCTTGGAGTTCACAAAGGCACATCAAGCCAGACACTCAGGAATCAAACTCCATTCTAGTATTTAGCTCTTGGCTAGATGTAGGACTCTTAGGCGCTGGGTGAACCTGCAGTGGGACAGGTGGGGCCGCTTAAGATGTCTCCTTGGGAGGCCCTCCTTTGAGGCTTTCTCAGACTAATTCTCAGTCACTTTTCCAGCTAGGTCTGCTTTTAGCTTTTCGGCAACTTCAAGTCAGTTGGGATGTTGCCTCAAAGGAGGTTTAGGTGTTTCTCTAAGTTCTTTTTTCTTGTAATTTATTATTTTCTTTTAAATTGTGCAACATTTCCAACATGCAGAAAAAAACAGACAACAAGGAAATAATACCCCCATTAACAACATAACTTTTCAATATAGGCTTTGGACCTTTTTTGGTTTCTTAAGAAACAACATCACAGATACAGCCAAGCCACCCCACAGAATCCCATATCCCTCCTTCCCAGAGGTAAGCACCGTCTGAAGCTCCTTCCTACACGATTCCCCGAGTGCACACTTGCCCCACACGCTAACCTGCACTGTGGCTCCTGGAAAGGGCCTCATGTGTCTGGGGCACTACCCCAGGAAAAAGTTTGTAGGTGGCCACCTAGTATATGATGAGACAAATGGCCTGAAGAGGTAAAGAGAGATAAATATACAATTGATTTCATCATTTTCCTTTACACATGTGTGTAAATTATTTTACATTTTTGTCACTTTTCTTTCTCTCAGTTGCAGCCTGCTACCAAAAGTTAAAATGAGTGTTGAGATGGCTCAGTGATTGGCTTTTAGTTGCTGCCTAGATGCTCAACATGGCAGAAGAGGGATGCCCAGGGGATTATTTGTGTCTGTCACTGCACAGGTTTGCAAGTGTGCACATGCTCACCGTCCCTTGCCCCCACTGTCTGCCCCACCAGTAACACATAGTTGCTCCTACCATGGTTGTGTTGCTGCACAATTCAGCTCAGTGTTTAGCTCTCTGGAAGAAAGAAGTATGTTCTTATCAACTACAGGTCGCCATAAAAGTAGGTAGGGGGTGGAATAAGCAACCACTGCCTCCTAGAATAACATGATGAAAGTGAAAGCCAAGTAGTTGAATGAATCCATGTGAAAAAAGGCATAAAATATACAGTTTTGCTGTCGTTCAGTTGTAAATATTTAGTAATTTCTATTGTGATTTCTCCTTTAACTCATGGATTGTTCAGAAGAATATTTTTAATTTTCCAAATGTATGCTTGTGTTTAGCTGTCTTTTTACTGTCAGTTTCTAATTTTGCTGCATTATAGTGAGAAAATGTCATCTGTATAACGACAATTATGTGGATTTTGTTGAGATTTTCCTTATGGCCTATGTATGTGGTCAATATTTTGCATTTGTGCCATGTATGCTTAAAAGGAATGTGGATGATCTGCTTTGTAGGATGATCTGTTTAAATTTTTTTTTTTTTTAAAATATTTATTTATTTATTTATTTTTGGCTGTGTTGGGTCTTCGTTTCTGTGCGAGGGCTTTCTCTAGTTGCGGCAAGCGGGGGCCACTCTTCATCGCAGTGCGCGGGCCTCTCACTATCGCGGCCTCTCTTGTTGCGGAGCACAGGCTCCAGACGCGCAGGCTCAGTAGTTATGGCTCACGGGCCTAGTTGCTCCGCGGCATGTGGGATCTTCCCAGACCAGGGCTCGAACCCGTGTCCTCTGCATTGGCAGGCAGATTCTCAACCACTGCGCCACCAGGGAAGCCCGATCTGTTTAATTTTTAAATATATAATCAAAATTAGCAGTGTAATTGAAGTCTAACTTCTTTCTCTGTCTGCTAGATCTCTCAGAACCTTATATGTTAATCAGGGTAACACTAGACAGCATTGTTGTGACAAAGAAACCCTGGAATCTCAGAGGTTTCACACAATAACCATTTACTTATCACCCACATAACAGTCCAGTGCAAGTCAGGAGCTCTCTTGGTGGCCCTCCTCCAACAGTGTTTCAGAGGTCTTGGAGGTTTCCATCTTGTAATTCTGCCATCTCCTATAGCCATGCGGATGGGAAAGAGAGGAAGCATGGAGAACCCACACTTGTTTTTAATTACCTTGGACCAGAAGGGACATGTGATTTCTTACATTCCTTTTGGTGGAAATGCAGTCGCATGGTAACCACAAGAGAGGCTGGAAAATGTAGTCTTCCCACATGTTCAGGATGTGCTCATGGAATGGTAGTACTTTGAGGGGGCCTTGAAGACCCTTCTACTCCTCCATTTCACAGACAAGAACAACTGAGTTCTAGAGCGGGAAGTCATTGGTCCCACCAATTAGTGGCAAGATTGAGATCAACACTGCAATATCTTTGCCTCTCTGCCATCATGTTCTTCCTCTGTCTCCACTCTACTGATTTCTTCACTTTCTCTCTACAAACCTCTCAGTGCTGAGTACGTAAAAGATAGTGATTAATCTGAGCTTCTCAAGAAAGTGCTTTCCTGGTTGGCATTGGGAACAAGAAATCTCAGTGGATTAAAAACATCAAGTAGTAGCACTTCTGTGAATGGCTCCCAAATTAGTCCCTTTACTGTTTTTCCCCCACGAAGTGCAGTTGCAGGAAACACACGTAACCTGAGATGAAGCACATATTAGAGCAAGGTTCTCTCCATAGCATTATCTATTACTCTAATGAGCACGAAAAAGGGGAGAGAGGATGCTCTCTCTCTAGCTATTATTACCTCCACTATAGAGTTGACATACACAAGCTCATAATTGCATTATGTTTTATTCAACAAAATAACTTTAATGTTGTAGCTTAAATTGAATTCGCTAAAACATCTTCATCTCCAGCATAATGTGCCTCAAGTGTCTTCTTGGTGCCTGCGTTTTCTCCAGAATTATAGTGCTGAAGCTATGGAAATGGAGAGATTATATGCAATCTGCAAAACAATGTGGCTATAACGTGGTAATTGGCCTTCCACATAATTAAAGGAACATTTCCTCATCAGAGCTGTACCATTAGAGCTGTACCATCAGAGGTCCAAAGGCTATCGTTGTAAAAATCATCCACTTAGGAAATGTTTATTCCCAGTAGCCTATAAAAATCTGGTTATGCAAACAGATTTCTTACTCTGTAACATTAATGGCTACTCACAGTTAAAAAATAAGCAAGGTGATTGACCTATAATCTGCCTCCGTGACCGACTGTCATTTTTATTTTGATGGTCGGGAGCTTTTTGACTCTGTGAAAATTATTCACATGTGGCATCAAGACCCAGGGAAGGAATCTCAAAAACCAACAATCTGTGTATTCCCAGTCTGTTAATCAATAGAAAATCACTTCAACTGGATTAGGGTCTTGTACCTGGCAGAAGGCTCTTATAGACAATGGAATTGGATTCTTACACTTGATGTGACACTCTCTTGAGTCAGATCAGATTTTTGTTTGATAGACACTTGCTGGAAAATTGCTTTAGGGTCTGTGTAATAACGGAAGTCCTGTTTTTTAGACTTAATCTTTAAAAAGCAATATTAAATGTTTTGAGTTATTTTGAATATGATCCTGAATAATGCATACTGAAGAAACCACCAATCAGTGTTTTTTGGGAAGATGTCTGAGGGTTGGAAGATCTCTTCCCTTCATCTGTCCCCCGGGTTCTATTCTTATTCCTCTGAACCTTCTTTTGGGGGATCACCTACTCCCAGGATCCTTCTGTTGCAGGAAGGGGGACCCCTTCCAAGTCCTGAGAGTGGGCTCTTGTCTAACACTCGGAAATGAATTGTCTGAGGAGACACACCTACTGACAAAGCAAAATACTTTATTGGGAAGGGGTACCCGGGCGGAGAGCAGCAGGGTAAGCAAACCCAGGAGAACTGCTCTACGACGTAGCTTGCAGTCTCAGGTTTTATGGTAATAGGGTTAGTTTCTGGGTTGTCTCTGGCCAGTTATCTTGCTTGGCCCATATTTGGTCTGACTCAGGGTCCTTCCTGGTGGCACGCGCATCTCTCAGCCAAGATGGATTCCAGTGAGTAGGATTCTGGGAAGTTGGTAGGACATATGTACCGGCATCTCCTCCCTCCTTTTGTCCCTTCTCGAATTCTCCTGGTTAGTTTTTACGGCAGCACCACGTTCCTTGTCTCTGGCAAGACAACTCATGTAAGTGGTTATCATCGTGCCTGGCTAAGGTGGGTGGTTTCAGTCAATGGTTCCCTAACACTTCAATCTTTATTTACATTCCAAAACTCTCTGCATGACTCCACTCTGGCGTATCGAACTGTACACGGGTCACTTCCACTTGTATGTCCCTCTTGCACTGACCTCAGCTTACCCTTCCTTTCCTGACTTCTTCTTCTGCTTGGGTTCATCAGGTCCAACTCACCCCACCATCCATCATGCTTCCAAAAAACTTAGATACCATCCTGCATTCTCCCCCCGCCCCCACCTCAATCAAGTTAGTCCATCTTCTCCCCTCCATCCACATGGCCACAACCTTGGTTCAGACAACTATCTTGTCTCACTTGGCTCATAGCAGCCTCCCACCTGGTATCCTGCCCCCCGATCCATCCTCCAGAGACAGATTTCTGTTTTTATAGCACAAAGAGGATTGTTACTCCTCTGGCTCCCTTTGTCCACATGATAAACATGGCTGATGAAAAACTTTATGGTTTGGCTCCAACTTACTTCTGCATTCCTCACCCCTTACTCTAATGATTAAATGAACTTCTTTCAGCTCCATGAACACACTTTCTTTTTCTTTTTTCGTAAAGGATGAGAGGACTTTCTAAATCCACTCATTTTATTTTATTTTAATTATTTTTTAAATTAAATTTTTATTTTTGGCTGTGTTGGGTCTTTGTTGCTGGGTGCAGGCTTTCTCTAGTTGCAGCGAGCAGGGGCTACTCTTCGTTGTGGTGTGCGGGCTTCTCATTGCTGTGACTTCTCTTGTTGTGGGGAGCACGGGCTCCAGGCACATGGGCTTCAGTAGTTGTGGCACGTGGGCTCAGTAGTTGTGGCTCGCGGGCTCTAGAGCACAGGCTCTGTAGTTGTGGCGCACAGGCTTAGTTGCTCCGCGGCATGTGGGATCTTCACGAACCAGGTCTCGAATCCGTGTCCCCTGCATTGGCAGGCAGATTCTTAACCACTGCGCCACCAGGGAAGTCCCTCGAAAACTCTTTCATCTATCATTTTTTTGCGTATGCTGGTCCTCTGCTTGGAACAATCTTCTACCATCTTCCTTATTTACCTAGATGACTCTTATCACCTTCTAGTCTTCAACTTAAGGGTTGTCTGATGGGGAAGTATTTCTGACCATCTGACACTTGATTAAGTGCCCTTTCCACTGCCCATGCAGACCCTTATCCTAGCACTTTCCAACAACCAAAGCAGATTATAAACAACGTTTGGCCCAGACCTTGGGAAAAAAAATTTCCTCCTACACCGAGATTCTTTCTGTTTTCTTTTAACATTTTTATTGGAATATAATTGCTTTACAATGCTGTGTTAGTTTCTGCTGTATAACAAAGTGAATCAGCTATATGCATACGTATATCCCCACACCCCCTCCCTCTTGCGCCTCCCTCCCACCTTCCCTATCCCACCCCTCTAGGTCGTCACAAAGCACGGAGCTCCCTGTGCTATGCGGTTGCTTCCCACTAGCTGTCTATTTTACATTTGGTAGTGTATATATATGTCCACGCCACTCTCTCACTTCGTCCCAGCTTACCCTTTCCCCTCCCCACTCCTCAAGTCCATTCTCTACATCTGCGTCTTTATTCCTGTCCTGCCCCTAGGTTCTTCAGAACCTTTTTTTTTTTTTTAAGATTCCATATATATGTGTTAGCATACGGTATTTGTTTTTCTCTTTCTGACTTAGTTCACTCTGTATGACAGTCTCTAGGTCCATCCACCTCACTACAAATAACTCAATTTCATTTCTTTTTATGGCTGAGTAATATTCCATTGTATATATGTGCCACATCTTCTTTATCCATTCATCTGTCGATCGACATTTAGGTTGCTTCCATCTCTTGGCTATTGCAAATAGTGCTGCAGTGAACATTGTGGTACATGACTCTTTTTGAATTATGGTTTTCTCAGGGTATATGCCCAGTAGTGGGATTGCTGGGTCATATGGTAGTTCTATTTGCAGTTTTTTAAGGAACCTCCATACTGTTCTCCATAGTGGCTGTATCAATTTACATTCTCAACAACAGTGCAAGAGGGTTCCCTTTTCTCCACACCCTCTCCAGCATTTATTGTTTGTAAATTTTTTGATGATGGCTATTCTGACCAGTATGAGGTGATATCTCATTGTAGTTTTGATTTGCATTTCTCTAATGATTAGTGATGTTGAGCATCCTTTCATGTGTTTGTTGCCATCTGTATATCTTCTTTGGAGAAATATCTATTTAGGTCTTCTGCCCATTTTTGGATTGGGTTGTTTGTTTTTTTGATATTAAGCTGCATGAGCTACTTGTATATTTTGGAGATTAATCCTTTGTCAGTTGCTTCATTTGCAAATATTTTCTCCCATTCTGAGGGTTGTCTTTTCGTCTTATTTATGGTATCCTTTGCTGTGCAAAAACTTTTAAGTTTCACTAGGTCCCATTTGTTTATTTTTGTTTTTATTTCCATTTCTCTAGGAGGTGGGTCAAAAAGATCTCGCTGTGATTTATGTCATAGAGCGTTCTGCCTATGTTTTCCTCTAAGAGTTTTATAGTGTCAGCCCTTACGTTTAGGTCTTTAATCCATTTTGAGTTTATTTTTGTGTATGGTGTTAGGGAGTGTTCTAATTTCATTCTTTTACATGTAGCTGTCCAGTTTTCCCAGCACCACTTAATGAAGAGGCTGTCTTTTCTCCATTGTATATTCTTGCCTACTTTATCAAAGATAAGGTGACCATATATGCGTGGGTTTATCTCTGGGTTTTCTATCCTGTTCCATTGATCTATATTTCTGTTTTTGTGCCAGTACCGTGTTGTCTTGATTACTGTAGCTTTGTAATACAGTCTGAAGTCAGGGAGCCTGTTTCCTCCAGCTCCATTTTTCTTTCTCAAGATTGCTTTGGCTATTTGGGGTCTTCTGTGTTTCCATACAAATTGTGAAATTTTTTGTTCTAGTTCTGTGATGCCAGTGGTAGTTTGATAGGGATTGCATTGAATCTGTAGATTGCTTTGGGTAGTAGAGTCATTTTCACAATGTTGATTCTTCCAATCCAAGAACATGGTATATCTCTCCATCTGTTTGTATCATCTTTAATTTCTTTCATCAGTGTCTTATAATTTTCTGCATGCAGGTCTTTTGTCTCCTTAGGTAGGTTTATTCCTAGGTATTTTATTCTTTTTGTTGCAATGGTAAATGGAAGTGTTTCCTTAATTTCTCTTTCAGATTTTTCATCATTAGTGTATAAGAATGCAAGAGATTTCTGTCCATTAATTTTGTATCCTGCTACTCTACCAGATTCATGGGTTAGCTCTAGTAGTTTTCTGGTAGCATCTTTAAGATTCTCCATGTATAGTATCATGTCATCTGCAAACAATGACAGCTCTACTTCTTCTTTTCCGATTTGGATTCCTTTTATTTCTTTTTCTTCTCTGATTGCTGTGGCTACAACTTCCAAAACTATGTTGGATAATAGTGGTGAGAGTGGCCACCCTTGTCTTGTTCTTGATCTTAGTGGAAATGGTTTCTTTTTTTTTACCCTTGAGAACAACGCTGGCTGTGGGTTTGTCATATTTGGCCTTTGTTGAGGTAAGTTCCCTCTATGCCTACTTTCTGGAGGGTTTTTATCATAAATGGGTGTTGAATTCTGTTGAAAGCTTTTTCTGCATCTATTGAGATGATCATATGGTTTTTCTCCTTCAATTTGTTAATATGCACACCGAGATTCTAAGATGCTGAACTGGAATTCCCCTGAAACCTCCTGCTTTCTCACCTAAGTTCAGTGTCATCTGGGGGCTTGCAGGGCAGAGCTGGTGACCATTTAGGGAGAAGCAGTGCTTTGAAAAGTCAACTGGAGAACAGTGTCATTGACAGATGGCACCTCAGAATGCAAGTTAACTCTGAGAGAGAAACTCACCCCATGGAGAAAATTTGCCCAGCCTAACGGCCATACCAGAATAAAGGGCTTTTTCTGTGGGCTCTCATAGGTGCAAACAGCTGGAAGGTTTTGATTTCAGCTGGAACCATGTTCCTCTGTGGCACATACCACTCAGCAGCAAACGTTCACTCCTGTTTCATTGATTCAAAGTGCTTACAGAAGAGGTTTAAGGGGAGTGGTGATGGTGTGTGTTATGGCTCTGCCAGCGGCCAGTGGAGCTGGCCACTCTGCACAGCTGTGCAAGGGTATTTTGAAAAGTGGCTTGGCCCAACAGGAGCAACTGATCCTGCAGCCTGATTGGGGCTATTTTTGCAGAGCCCCAAACCAGGGCACTCGTTCAGATGCATAAAAAAGCTTACCTCTCTACTTCCTCTGCTGAACTCCATTTGCTCTTTACGGCACATCTCTATCCATAAGTGCTTTTTACCAATAGTTACCTGTAGCCCTCCTCCAGTCTCCCCTTGTCACTGCCTCTCAGCAGGGGGCAGGAGGAAATCCTTGATGAATCTGCTTGGACGGTTTGGAGGACTCTGGCAAGACCCTTAGGTGTTTGCATTTTTAAATTGGTTACTAGTTATCTCAAATGAGTTTCTAATCAGTAAAGCTTCAGGCATTGTAGGGAAGTGAAGTGAAAATATGTAAATATTGTAGGGGAAGTTTCCCTTCTCTACGTCTGCCCCATGAGTGAATTTTACTTTCCCTAGTTTCTTTTCTTTGAGTCCATTGGTTTTCTAAACTCTTAGTTGGGGTCCTTGGGGGTGGGTGATTGGGGTGGTTATTTTAAAGTCAGGTTTGTAAGTTAGGACAGTCTGGTGAAGTCGTGCATTATCCTGTTTGCTGTGGCCGATCGTAATGTCAATACTATCTCCCATCCTATGGATTCTTTTTTTTCTTGTATAAATTTATTTATTTATTTTTGGCTGCACTGGGTCTTCATTGCTGTGCTCGTGCTTTCTCTAGTTGCAGCAAGTGGGGGCTACTCTTCGTTGTGGTGAGCAGGTTTCTCACTGCGGTGGCTTCTCTTGTTGCGGAGCACAGGCTCTAGGTGTGTGGGCTTCAGTAGTTGTGCGTGGGCTCAGTAGTTGTGGCTCGCGGGCTCTAGAGCACAGGCTCAGTAGTTGTGGCGCACTGGCTTAGTTGCTCCGCGGCATGTGGGATCTTCCTGGTCCAGGGATCGAACCCGTGTCCCCTGCATTGGCAGGCGGATCTTAACCACTGAGCCACCAGGGAAGTCCCATCCTATGGATTCTTTTAGAAACCCGTCACATCCCTATGGAGAGCCAGACTATTATTTCGCTCCCTTTGAATCTGACTGTTTCCACAGATAGGATGCAGCGGCAGTAACTCTTCTGTGACTTTGGAGGCTAAGTTCTCTTTGCAAACTTATTCTTTGAATCTGCCACCATGCTGTGAGGAAGCCCAAGCAGCCCGTGGCAAGGCCCAAGTGGAGGAACTGAGGCCTCTGGCTCACAGCCCTGGCTGGGATCTCAGCTGACTCTGACATCAACTCTCTAGCCACGGAATAGGCTGTCTTGAGAATGGTCCCTCCAGCTCCCACTGAAGTCACCCCAGCTGATACTGCGAAGAGCAGAAATAAGCCTTTCCTGTGGAGCCCTGAACAAATTATGTACTTTTTTAGCCACTAACTTTTGGAGCAGTTTGTTATACGGCAAAAGATAATCAGAACATCTACTTTGCATAAAGCTCTGTGGGGATAATTAAGAGGACACTGGAGTTAGAATGCCTGGGTTCAAATCCCCTCACCACCCTACATCATCTAGGTGACTTATAGCAAATTCCTTAACCTCCTTGTTTCTCAGATTCCTCACCTGTAACATAGGAATGATAATAACATCTACCTCATGGATGTCATGAAGGTTTAATAATAACAATAATAATAATAATAATAATTTGGATGGGTGATTCTATCCCATGAATGTGAATTCCTTCACACATATTTTTGGAATGCCTATTAGATGCCACACTTTGCTACGCACTGGGGAGAGAGTGATGAGAAAAATAGCCTTGGTCTCTCCCTCCTGGAGCTTACAGTCTAGTGGGGCACATGGACCCTAAACAGATAAACAACAAGGCAACATATTGTGGCCAATTATGATAGCTTTTCTGAGGAAGTGACATTTAGACTGAGGCTTGGATGAGGTGTGGGTGTTAGAAGATGGGAATCCCAGGGAAGAGCATGTACAAAGGCCCTGAGGCTCTAAAGGAAGGACCTCCCCCAATTTGGGCCTCGTTCAGTACATCACAGTCATGCACATTTCCTCAAGCATCTGTAGGTGCTTCTTCCTGACAAGTATCTAAGTAGTTTCTGGCTCCTTTTTATAGAATTGCACCAATGCCCATGATTTGAAATATCCTCAAGGCTGCTGGCTCCAAAACCCAAACCCAATGAACACAATGAAGTGTGCATCAGTCAGGATTCTTGGCTGCAAACACCAGCAACTAACCTGGTCTATGAAGCAAGAAGAGAGTTTACTGTAAGGTTCTTGGGGGCTCGCAGAATCCACAGGTAGCTTCAGAACCAGGCTTGGGGAATGGGCAGGAATGCTGTGTGTGTGTGTGTGTGTGTGTGTGTGTGTGTGTGTGTATGTGTGTGTGTGTGTGTGTGTGTGTGGCGGTTGGAGCCAGCCAGGTGGAGCTACCTATTGGGATAGAACTGACCCCTGTCTTTGCAATCCTTTATCAAGAGTCAAAGTCCTGGTAGGAAGCATCATGGGTGTTTGGGAAGGGGGTTGGCAGTGGGAAATGGGCTTTGGGATTTACCTCCTGCCAAGGCTGTACACAGTGAGGAGGACTTCTCCCCAAAGACAGATCAGGATGCTAATGGGGGTGTCGGCAGAGACCGACAAAAGTCCACTCTCACATCTTTCTTGGAATGCTTTTCATGGAGAAGGAGACGGTGGCTGTGTTCCCTGGCCACCCTGGCTTCCTTGAGAGAAGTAGTGACTCCAGAATTCATTTTGGATTCATTTCTGCCTTTTCCTCACCTTCTCCTGATGGGAGGCACCATCGGGGTCTGAGAACTTGTCTGACCAGGAGGTGAGCGCCAGCTTCATTGCAAGGCAGCAGTGCTACATAAAGATGTTCTCACATGACATCACTGCTTTGGACTCCTTCCTAATTCACTTGTGGCTTTTATAGCCTTGGCTTCCTGACATGAGTGTACAGCATTTGTCATTATGGGACTCGGTGCAGCTTTAGGGCTGGTCTTCCTCATTTCTCCTCTTCTCTGTACTTTCATTTCATTGGAAATTATCCAAAGCATTCTCTCCTTTGTGCCCAGTGCACAGACCTTGGCTCTGAAATTGAGAGGGAAAATTATGGCCCTTTGTCAATACATGGGTGGATTTGACCATGAGGCATTCTGGGCCGCCCTGGGTTGGGTTGATGGGGAAGGGCAGGGAGACTGAGCAGAGTGGGGCTGGAGGAACCGAGTCAGCTTTAATGAGGGGATGGTGAACCCCAGCATTCTCATTACTATGTAAAGAAGGGTTGGAGAATGTAGGCAGGCTTTGGTGGGGGTTTATGCTATCCAAGGTGGTCCAGCCATGGGTGTAGAGCCAGCAACTGCAATTCTGAACCAGTGCTGACCCTTGATCCAATTTTGGTGGCCTGAGAATTGGAGAAAAGGTGCTACCCAGTGCCTGAAGGTATGGGTGTCAGTGATAGAGTCCAGTATCTTGGAGGAGAACTGGGAGGGTCTAGGCAGAAGTGCACCCTGGCATTGTGGCTTTGGAGTCAGAAAGAGCTCATTTGGAATCCTGGCTGTGCCATTGACTTGGTGAAACTGACTTAATTTCTCTGAATTATAAGACTATAAACTGACTTAATTTCTCTGAATTATAAGACTATAAATTCTCCTCATCTGTAGTATGGAGAAAAAAATGGAATCCATGCCTCATAGGGTTATTTCAAGAAATAATTGATATGATGCCTGGTAAACTCTTACCATAATTCCTGGCACCTAGAAAGTGCTCAAAACATGTTAACTATTGTTAATAAAGACTAGGGAGGCTGTGGCTTGCTGGGTATGCCCCCGACTTATCCCAGGACCACTACAAATAACTCCACAGCTGCAAGGTGGCTTCCAGAAACCACTGCTGGTGACCTGAGCTAGCTTGTCCAAACTGGGTTGACATCTTTAATGCCCATTTCTGAGGCTGCAGGCTTCCTCTAAAATGGCTACAGCCACTAACTATCTCACCTCCATAGACAGTCCCCTCCTACTCTCCCATTTCTCTTTGATACTCCCCTCCCCTGGGATCCCCAGATCCCATCCTTCTGCCTAGACTCTTTGGATACCCAATTTGCTTCCTTGTCTCCCAGGATTCCACTTCTCTTTAGGTAGCTCAGTGGCTAATGGTGCCCACCAAGTGCCAAGTTCATGTTCTTGAAAATCCAACCCCTGACAGTCCAAGAGGAGGGTCAGGTGCCCCTGATTGCTGGGTTCCTGGGTAGGGGTTGGTTTATAAAAAGGAGGAATAGCGTCTTCCCCAGTTCCTGCAACTGAGGAGGATGGAGGGGCAGGAACCAACAGCCTTTGCTCTTGGCTGGTGAGATTCTTGGTCTTTTGGGTTTGTCAGCTAAGTTGGATATTGAGGATCAGTTAAAATATGTAAACATTGACTTCAGTAAAGGTCAGAGGATGGGTGTCTTGTCTTTATCTCTTCATGGGGTATTTTTCCAGGCTTCAGCATCTATCCCACTGAAGCAGAAAAGGGAATGTGTTGGTTGACATAACCAGACCATGGAACAGCTTTCTCTTGCCCATTTCCTCTCCATCTCTCACTTCTATATCTCAGTTTCTTTCCTCCTACAGTAGATGGAATTTTTGTGTATGGTGGAGATCTTGGCAAATGTGTCTTGACCATTCATCCTTATGGCTTTGCCACCAGGAAAAAAATTGATTTCCCTTTCCTAGCTCCAGTATGAAAACTCCCAGGAAAGTGTTGTGATGGGCCCTCCTGAGCCACTTGTCCACCTGTAGACCAGGGGTTTGAGATACTATGATTGGCTCAACCTGAGTCCAGGGCCAGGGTTGGATGCATCTGTTACCAGAAGGAGGCTGCTGGTGATGGGGACACAGACAAGACCATCAGGAGAAATCACTTGTTAAATCAATGTCTGACTTGAGTCTACCGCAATGGGTGATTCTGGCAAAGCTATTTCCACTGCACTGTTTTCTTAGCCACTTCAATCCCCCTTTGGAATAAGGCAGGGCACCAGTATATTCATCAAAAAAATATATGATTCTGGGACTTCCCTGGTGGTCTAGTGGTTAAGACTCCGCACTTTCACTACAGGGGATGCAGTTTCGATCCCTGGTCAGGGAACTAAGATCCCGCATGCTGGGAGGTGTGGCCAAAATATATATATATAATTTAAAAAATATGTATGATTTTGTTATGGAAGAAAGGAGTGTGAAGTTAAAAACAAAGAAACCCACAAAGAGTTACCAGTAACCAGGAAATGACAAATCAGTTTTTCCTTATTGTTCTTGATTATTTGTAGCTTTGAAGGTGTGGGTGAATATGAGATCAGGGTGAGGGTGAGTTCTTAGGCTCTCAGCCTGGAGACAATTGGAAAATGGAAAGCCAGTGCTTCAGCTTACCATGGGAGCATCTTTACAAACCTTGACTATGCAGAGGATACAGGCTGCATGGCCATGTGAGAAAATGATTCCAAGACTTAGGAAGCTCTGCAGACCACCCGAGGCAGCTTCTATGGGATGCCTCAAATTATAAGTACAGCCAAAAGATTACATTTGAGGCCCCTGTGTAGAAATATTTTGGAAATATGTTTATTTTCTTGTATGTACAATTCTACATTGCCCTAGAGGGTGGCTTGCATGGCTTTTAGCTTCATAATATACAAGGTGGGTAGTGTTTGCTGAGGGATGAGGTAACTTAACTACAGAAGCAGTGCCACATTTTTAATTAACTATTGATTTGTAGGATTTGTGTATTGAGGTTAATCAGGTACAATAAGAACAGATAACTTTACTTGGCTTCCTTTAAACTCAAGTATATAAATCTGATGTGGGGTGACTGTGTATTAGAAACAGAACTCTTTTTTTTTCTAGAAGTAATCAATGCAGCCTCGAAGCTGAGAATAACAAACACAATTCAACCTTCTCCTATTTGTGAGAATCTGTGTTTTATTTTCTTCTCGGGTTATGGAGCAAAGGGGACATATTTCTTTCTTGGGTTTGGAAAAACCTCACCACGTATGGTGAGCAACAGCCCTTCCTATGGAAGGGACAAATGCAGTATTTTCCCAACGAAGAGTCACCTTGCATTCCTGGAGATCGCTGGAGCTGAAGGGCAAAGATTTGTCAGGAAAGAAATAATGCTAAGCTTCCTACTAACTCAGGAGTATCTTCAGGTTAACTTTGAAGTTCTAGTGACAAGGCTGAGAAAAATACACCAAGTAAGATTTCAAACTTGCTGAAAGATTACTGTCTCTTGATGCCAGCCATATAGAACCATGATTGCATTTGTCGTGAGTGTGGGCTCCAAGAGTGAATTTTAACCACATTGTTCTTTAACTGGCAGCCTCCCAAGAGATCCTGGAGCTCACATCTTTCTTTATTGAATCAAAACCAACCAACAAACAAGCAGCTCACCCAGTTGTCCTTTTGGAATTTGGGAACAGCTGTGGTTTGGGGGTCCTAGAGCATTACTTGATACTGTCTTAGAGCCCTTTGTGATTTCCTCACTTCTTCAGATCATGCTTGTTGACCACTGGGTACAAAGGACAGGTCAGCACCTCTACCTTAGGTGGACCACTCTCTCCCACTTTCAGAATAATCTTGTTCAGTTCCTGTGGTTCAGGGTAGTCATGTGACTCAAGCTCATCCAACTGGAAGGCTTGATCCCAACGGCTATTGATTGGTTCAGGAATGTCATATTATAAGAATGGGGCCCATCATGGTTTTCCACAAATGTTTTCTTAGAGGTTTCGGGAAAGATGGTTCTTCATAAATTGGCATTGAGAGCTGTGTCTAGGACATAGTCTTGAGGCTCTGAATTACCATCTTGTGTCCACCTGGATCAAGCTTGTCTGATAATAAAGCAGAGCTGAGATGAGGGATAAAAAGAGAGGGAGAGATACAGAGAGCCCTGATGACCCTATTTGAACCTGGATCCAGCTGAGCTTGAAGCTAGGACCATTCGTTCAAGCTTCCTGGGTATATAAGTCAACAGCATTTTAATACAAACTAGTTTGAATTGTTTTTCTGCTGTTTGCAAGTCAAAGAGTTTTAATGAACGTATTGGTTGAGTCTGGAATGTTGCAAACATACTATTCCATCCAGAGAGAGGTGGTGTCAACAAATAAGGCAAAAATATGGGACTTCCCTGGTGGTGCAGTGGTTAAGACCCTGTGCTCCCAGTGTGGGACCTGGGTTTGATCCCTGGTCAGGGAACTAAATCCCACATGCATGCTGCAACTAAGAGTTCACATGCCACAACTAAGGAGCCCGTGTGCCCCAACTAAGGAGCCCGCCTACCACAACTAAGACCCGGCACAACCAAATGAAAAAAAATATACAGTGCTGAACTGTTTTTACTAAAACAAGAATATCCAATGGCTCCAGCTAGAATGGTTCTAACCAGCCCCCCTCCCACTGAGAGGTGGGATCTCTGTTCCCTCCCCTTGAATCTGGGCACGTGACTATGGTAGGAATGGCAATTTGTGACTTCTGAGGCTATGTCATAAAAGACAATACAGCTTCCTCGTTCCTCCTGTCTACTGGGACACTTGATCACGGAACCTAGCCACCATGTCATGAGGAAGCCCAAGCAGCCCACTGAGAGGACCACATGGAGAGGAACTGAGGCCCAAAGCTCACAGCTTTCACTGAGCTCCCAGCCAACAGCAAGCACCTATTTGCCGTCTTGAAAGTAAACAGTTCCATTAACCAGGGTGAGGCTGCATGGAACAGAGGTGAGCTGCCCGGCTGAGCCCTGCCAAGACTGCAGATTTGTGAGCAGAATAAATGGTTGTTGTTGTTTTAAGCCACTGAGTTTTGGGGTCGTTTGTTGTGCAGTGATAAACAACTGATACAGGCCCTAAAGGAAAAGTGGGGGTGACCTCACTAAGAGAAAGGGGAATGTATGCGTGGTGGCGGTAACATCAGATGTCCATCACAATGCTGCCACTTGGCTGCTGGCTTGGCTATTTACTCCAGACCTCATGTGCATTCTGTTATATCAGTTTGCTCACAAACACTAAATCCTGGATTGAAAGAACTTAATGAGGGACTTCCCTGGTGGTCCAGTGGTAAAGAATCTGCCTTGCAATGCAGGGGATGTGGGTTTGATCCCTGGTCAGGGAACTAAGATCCCACATGCTGTGGGGCAACGAAGCCTGCGTGCCACAACTACTGAGCTTGCACACCTCAACGAGGGAGCCCGGGTGCCACAAACTACAGAGCCCACGTGCCCTGGAGCCTGCATGCTACGACTAGAGAGAGAAAAAAACCCCTGCACGCCACAACTAGAGAGAAGCCCGTGCGCCACAAGGAAGAGCCCATGCTGCAAGGAAAGATCCCGCACGCCTCAACAAAGACCCCGTGTGCCACAACTAAGACCCGATGCAGCCAACAAATAAATAAATAAAATAACTTAATGAAAGTCCTTGTGGTTTAAAAGGAAAGAGACAAGAGCATTCAAAAGGAAGTACTATTTTACCCAGTGGATGATAAACTAAAATAGAACCTTGTTGGTCTAAGAGGTAATGTTGACTGAAACTAATAAACAGGGGTGTGGTGGGCACTGGAGTTGGACTGCCCAATGGCCTTTATACCTCATCAGGCCAGTTAATCCAGGGGCCAGTAAACTCTTTCCATAAAGGGCCAGATAGTAACGATTTTAGGCTTTGTAGGTTATGTGGTCTGTTGCAACTATTCAACTGTGCCACTGTAGAGAGAAAGTAGTCATGGGCAATATATGAATGAATGGGCATAGCTGTGTTCCAATAAAACTTCATTTACAAAACCAAATGGTGGGCCAGGTTTGACCTGCAGATTGTAGTTTGCTGACCCCCTGAGTTAGCCTAATTAGTGTATGTCATTACCCTGGTGACTATTTTTTATTTTCTTCATTGTAGTCAGGCTATAGTTTATTACAGCAAAGGGATAAAAAGCAGGATCAATAAAGGAAAAAGGTACATCAAGCAGAAGCTGGAGGATACCAGGTATAAGCTTCCAAGAGTCCTCTCCCAGGGGAGTCACACAGAACATACTAAATCCCCCAGCAATGAACTGCAGAAACACATGCAAAATGTTTTCTGCCAGGGAAGTTTGCTTGCGCCTAAAAGTCCAGGGTTTTTATTGGGGTAACTGCAGTGCTGATTGCAGTTACTGAAACTTCAGACTCCCCAGAAGGAAAGCAGGTGCCCACCATAAATCCCACTTTTTTTTTTTTTTTTTTTTTTTTTGCGGTACGCGGGCCTCTCACTGTTGTGGCCTCTCCCGTTGCGGAGCACAGGCTCCGGACGCACAGGCTCAGTGGCCATGGCTCACGGGCCCAGCCGCTCCACGGCATGTGGGATCTTCCCGGACCGGGGCACGAACCCATGTCCCCTGCATCGGCAGGCGGACTCTCAACCACTGCACCACCAGGGAAGCCCTATAAATCATATTTTTTGCACAAACTATCCACACAAGCTGGTATAGTGTGGTTCAAGACCTCAAGCATGCACAGTGCCCTAATCAGTTAGTAGCATAGGGAACATTCTAAGACCTCAGTTCCTAGGAGCCAGCCAAAAGCTAGTCATACAAGTAGGCCCCTCTGAGAATGTACAAGATTTGAGTAACTCAAGGCTGCTGGGTTGATTCTTTACTTCACAGATAGGTATCAAATTATCATGAATTTAATGTACTATATATACATATATGATAAAGCAGTACATTATAACATACATCCATCAAATTATTAAATTATAATTAAATGTAAATAAATATATAATAAATGTTATATGACATATATATATGATAAGCAGTACATTAAATGCAAGGTATTATTATTATTAAACATGAGTAATGAGGGCTAGAGCTGTCCTAGGGTATGACTGAGCAGAGTAATAATGGACATTTGCAAGGGAACTCCTCAGAGCAGTGAATGGGAGGCTGTGAAAAAATCCCACTGAAGAGTTTTTCTCTCTGATAGAGATAATTTTGTCACTAGAACCATTTTGTCCCTCTCCAGTTTGACACTGTATATTCTCATCATTAGCTACATATTTCTTGTTGTCTGGTCAATGTCCCCTCAAGTTGACCTAGTTTTGCTGAAGGGAACTTGCATTTCCTGAGTGACAGAGAGAGGTTCCCTGCATTGTCCTGGACATGAAAGTAGAGCATGAAGCCCCAAATACCATCCCACCCATCCTGTGACCAGGAGGGGAACCAGCCTCAGGATGGAGTGCAGATTGAGGTTGGCAGAGGAGAGAAATGGGAAGAGCCAAGGTCTTGATGGAATTATCCAGATGCATAAGGCACCTGGACCCTGCCCTCCCTCTGGCCTGCCACTTGTATGAGAAAATACATTTCTCTACTGGGTGAACCAGCTTGAGTCCAGATTTTTTGTTACTTGACTCTAAGAGCATCCTAACCAATACAGACTTCAAGTAGATTTGGATGAGTCTGTGCATCACCAGTCATTGAGTGAACCTGAGTGGTTTGAGGACTTGGCCTTAAACTTCTGAGAACAATGTCATGAGGGGAAGCCACACATCCTTCAAACCACACAAAACCAGGACCAATTACCAGGGTGGAAATTCCTGTTAGGTGGAAAATGTGCTCAGAGCAGGAGAGTGTGAATTTGGGACCCCTGAATGTTGTCATGGAGCCACCGTCTGGTCTTCTGACTAAATGTGAAAGTAATTTATAATTGTTATGGATCTATTGATTTAGGGTGAGATATTTTCTCAAAGAAAATCAAAACAAAGGGTTTCAACCAACTGCTTTAGGTTGAAGGCAGGGGGTAGGGCAGAGGCACCTGGGGTGAGGGGTGGGTGGTACTCACAGCTGAGCCACTGTCGCCAACCCTGATCCCATTCATCTCCCTCAGGTTTTTTCTACATGGATTTCCATGGATTTTCTATATGGTTTAGGAGAATAGCGTATTTTTAAAAACTTTTCTATTTTTTTGGTGGTAAAGTAGATGTAACATAAAATTTACCATTTTAACCAATTTTAAGTGTACAGTTGAGTGGCATTAAGTACATTCACGTTGTTGTATAGCCCCCACCACCAACCATCTCCAGAACTTTTTCATTTTCCCAAACTGAAACTCCTTACCCATTAAACACTCATTCCCACTCTCCCCTCCCCCCACCACCATTCTACTTTTTGTCTCTACAAATTTGACTGCTCTAAGAACCTCACATAAGTGTATTCATGCAACATTTGTCCTCTTGTGTCTGACTTATGTCACTGCACAATGTCCTCAAGTTTCATCCATGTTGTAGCATGTGTCAATTCTATTTTCTTTTTAAGACTGAATAATATTCCATGTGTGCATATACTACATTTTGTTTATTTTTTATTTTTACCTTTTTATTGTATTTATTTATTTTTTGGAGGATGGCACATTTTTAGAAAGTGTTATCCTAAATGCTGAAGTCCGAAAGAGAGAGACAAAACAAGACATTGGAACTAGTGGAGAAAAAAGAGCCAGTTCATACTCCCAGGCTCTGCTCAGTGTCAGCACTTTTGGCTGTTTAGCTTCTCTTTATCTGTTACCAGGATGGCTCCTTGGAGCTGTGCTCTGATCTCCACTGTGTCTCCCTGTGCTGAGATCCCGTCACAAGGCAGAGTGGGTAAGAGTGTAGGTTGTCATTTTCTAGCTGTGGGATCTTAGGGTTCTGAGCCTCAGTTTCTTCATCTTTAAAATGTCCATAATGACTGTGGTGTGTGTGTGTGTGTGTGTGTGTGTGTGTGTGTGCGCGCGCGCCTGTGTATTTAGAGGCACAAATGAAGTCATGATCTCTACAACATTCTGCAACTTTTTTTTCATAAACCTTATATCTTAGAGATCTTTCCATGTCAATGCATAAAACTTTGCTCCATTTTTAGTAGCAACATACATCCTGCTTTAGGCTACACCATAAATTCATTTAGCCAATCTTCCATGCATGGACATGTAGATTGTTTCTGGCTGTTTGCTTTCTCAAATGATGCTGCAGTGAATTTCCTTTTACGCCACCTTGGTTCACTCATGTGAGCGTATCTCTAAAATCAATCCCTAGAAGTGAGATTTCTGGGGCAGAGAGTATGAGCATTTAACATTTCGAAAGATATTGCCAAATTAGACAGTTTAATTTGCAAGTGTGTCTTATTAGTAGAAAATCTGTTAGATTAAGTCCAGCCTGTAAATGTTATATTTGAGTAGTTCATTTATTAAATTGATTTGTGTTCTGCCTCTTCCCCAAAAGGGCTCAAGGAAGCTTATAGCAAGAGGCAAATCAAATAAAGGCTGAAAATAATAAACATACAGAGAAAAGCCAGTACGGTAACGGTGACAGCTAACACTTATTTTCAGCTCTTGCTGTGTGCCAGACACTGTTCCAAGTGCTTTGCATGTATGAATTCATCTACACCTCGCAGTCTCACTAGGAAGGAACTATTAACACCCTCGTTTCATAGATGGGGAAGCTGAGGCACAGAGGGGCTAGATTACTTGTTTAGTGTCACAGGGTTAGTAAATGGTAGAGCTGGGATTTGAACCCTAGCAGTTTCACAGTATGCCCTCTTAGCCATTATGAGTCTCTACCTCCCCAAATCAGGAGTTAGAGAGAGGAGGGAGGAAGCTGGACAAATAAGGGCTATCGTTGTTGCTGCGATTCACTGATTTATTCAATCATCAGTTTATTTACTCACTCATTCAACAAATATGTGGTCCGTACCTCTACTTGATTTTGAAGATCAATCCGCTTTGTGAGTGTGCTCCCCTGTTCGACGTGTTCATTTGAGATTGAGGACCCTCTGAGCCCTGGGTCCTCAGTCCCTGTATCGTGGCCTCTGCCCACCTCTTGTACCATCAGGCAGAGCCCTGGGCCTGATCTTTGCAGCTCATCAGGATCCCCTGGGAGGGGCAGGTGGGGCAAGATTGTGGCAGCCCTGTAAACCTATTCTCTGGGCCTGGAACTGAGCTATGACTTCCTTTTTGCTGAAGGTGTGGTGGTCTCAGGTCCCAGAGGGAGAGGGGCAGCCCCAGGTTTCTGCTTCCTGCCCTCTGGTGGGAAATGTGCTGGCCACACAGCTTTTGCCTTGCTTGGACACCTGATTGGACAGGCTTGGATAAATCGAGGTTTTCAGCCTTAGTTTTCCATTTGTAAAATAGTAAAAATCAGTGCCATTTCTCTTTGTCTCTCTAAAGCCTGTGTGAGGTGAACATAAAACAAACAAACAAAATTTCCATTCACTTGACAAGTATTTCTTTAGTATCCAGGTGTGCCGGGTCCTGAACTCGGCCGTGGGGCTCTTATGAGAAACAGGATGACCAAGCTCTGTGCTCTTGGAGCACACAGGCAGGTGGGGGGACAGACATGCATCAAACAGTCACAACACAAGTAGCAGCAAACATTGATGGAGTAGTTACCTCTTGCCAGGCGCATTTCTAAACACCTTACAGATGTCAGCTCAGTTAATCTTTACAGCCGCTCCAAGAAGGGGGCACTTTTATAACCCCTACTTTACAGGTGAGGAAACTGAGGCTGAGAGTGATCAAGTCACTTTCTCCAAGTCAGCATCTAATAAGAGGAGAAGTGAGGAATCTTTCTCAGGTCCCTGGCTCCCAAACCTGCATCCTTAGACAAGATGGTGTTTTGCTTCTATGCTATAAAGTGATATGGGGAAAAAGAGTAGGATGGTCCATGAGAGAATATCATTTGTACCAGTGTGTTTTGGGAACACCCCTAGGATGAGGTGGCATTGGGGAAAAGAGATGAAGGAAGAGAAAGGGCCAGCCTTGCAGGGCTGGGTGTGTGTGGGAATTGGAGAGAGGCAGAGGGACTGCACATGCAAAGGTCCTGAGGTAGGCAAGACCTTGGGGGCATTTGCAGAACAGAAAGAAAGCCCTCGTCACTGGGATCGTTGAACTAGAGGTGCCTTTGAGATTTGATGCAGTGCCTGGCCTGTTGGCAGGACTCAGTGGAGGTTAGCTCTTGCTGTGTCCTTTATGAGAGAAATCAGAAGGACCAGGAAAACAGGAGATTTCGGGAAGGCTTGCTTCCTCAAGCCTCTGACTGAGCACAGCAGGTATCATATATCAAGGTATTAGCATCAGGAGCAGATAAACCGCATTTAGTTACCTCTGACCTCCTTTTCCAGGTGTGAGTCCTGCAGGGGACCCCCTTGCTAGGGAATCCTGGGAGGGTTTTGGGTCCCCACTTTTTGAGGAATCCTCCTTTGTCAAATTTAATGTGTGTGCTTCCTTTTTTCCCATCAGCCCTGGAATGGGAAGAAGAAAGCTCCAACAGGCTTTCAAAGCTGAGCAAATAAAGCTTTTTTACAATTGTTTCCATTGTAGAGAGAGCATTAGACTGATTTATTCAAATCAATTCTGGGTAAAAGCCATAAAAGAGAGCTTAAGAATTAGTTCTGTTTCCCCAGGAAACCTAGCTGATGGATTAGCACCTGAAGGGGGGTGGGTGTGTGACTGGCTTCAGAGGGGACTGGGAGGCAGCTGGCACTCCAGGCAGACTCAGCAAACATTTTTCTGGGGGACTGAAGTCAGATGTAGCCCCCACTGGTGGCCGGATGCCCTGCTCCTTAATCCTTAATCTCCTCGGTGGGGAGAGAGTGTCCAGTGCTGCTGGTTTTTTTTTTCCTGCTCTTGAAAAGAAGGAGGCCTTGTCACGAAGCATCTTTTGGGAACATAAGCACTACTGTAGCTGGAAGGATCAGATAACCTGGTTGGAGCCCCTCCTTTTTGATAGCTGGAGGGTGGGTGGAGTGGAGGGAGGCTTAGACCCAGAGGACTGAGCAAACTATCAGAGTAGCCAGAATTCAAATTCAAGCCTCCCAGTTCTCTTGCCCAGTGTTGTTTGCATCACAGCATTAATGTCCTGGCTTAAAAAAAATTACACCCTGACAGTAAGGTCTATCATTTATCCAACTAAAAACAATTATGCTTTGATTTGTCACTTTTCTTTTCTTTGATATCCCACACACATGGAGAAGAACTCATCAGCACTGTCTTTATAAAAATTCTTTGTTGAGATCGGAAGACAGGGGAAAAGATAATCTCCAAGCTTGTGAAACCCTAATTCACTGAACTTTTCTGCATAGGACTAGTTTCTGCCCTTTAAACCAGATTGCTCTTGCCTTTTTTATGCTCATGCTTATGTCTGTCTGTCACTTACTAGCTGTGTGACTCTGATCAAGTTACTCAACCTCTCCGAGCCTTAGTGTTCTCATCTGTATAACGGGAATAGTGCCTACCTCATAGAGTTGTCATGATTGGATGGCATGATTCATATAAAGCAGTTATCAGTGCCTAGCTGTGTCAATTGCTCAAAAATGTTAGCTATTTTAAGATTATTTGCACAGGGTAATGAACCTCTCCCCAGGTAGTGAACATCTGTTTTTGTTTTTTTTTTCTGTTCTCGGATTGATGTGGACTGCATCCCATCCTATTACTAAGGCTGTTCATGGACACCTCCCTCTCTCCCTAATCCTCTCTGCCTACCCCACAGCATATATGTACATACAGAGCCAATTACACACACACTTGGGTATACATAACACACACTGTCCTTTCTTAGTTGCAGGTAGGAGAGGGTAGCAAGTGTGGGCAGTGAGGAAGAACCTGAGTGCTCACTTCTTAGCCCATTTATTCCTCAATATTTTCCCTGCTCTGGACTGGGATGAAAATGTCATGTTTGGACTGAGTGCATCCTAGGACTGGTAAATGCAGTGTGGTTCTCAGTATTTACCCTTTTGACCCCTAGTCCCTTCTACAGGGGCTCAGTGCCCAAATGATTCAGACGTCAGAGCCAAGTCATGGTATCTCTAGGTGGTGCTTGTGCCTGGGAAACTGTTTTCTTGGCCAGCTGGATTGTGTCTCTGTATGTCATAGCAACTTCTCTCCTTGGGCAAAACTTTGACATCACCGCAACAGCATTACGTAGAGGGGAAGAGCAGTAGAGCGTAGGAGGAAGGATGAGAGGGGGAGGGAGGGGGTAGAGAGAAGGAGAGCAAGAGGGAGTGAGAGGGATGGATGGGGACAGAGAGTGAGTCAGAAATTTAGTCATCCACTGCCCTGAAGGAAAGGGGGAAATTTGCTCTGGCCATGGTGCTGAAGTACAGGTCCAACTTCGAGGGATTGGAAAGCAGGGAGCCAGCCAGCAAGAAAAGGGGTATGTGACTAGGGTTATCAGGGTTTCTGTACTGATAAAGCCAAGGAGGAAGAGAGATAATAGTTAGGAGAGAGAGAGAGAGAGAGAGAGAGAGAGAGAGAGAGATATTAATCCTACCTAGGTGTAGATGAGGGGTAAGATGCCACAGGTCCACGGTAGGGAGATAACATATTTTTTTTGCAAGTGTTCACTCCCTCAGGATCATTGAATTTTGTCTGTGTATGTATGAATATGTGTGCTCGTGCATGCATGTGTGTAAGAACAGTGATAATTATTAATGTATGAATTCTACTCAGCATTGGAAGCATTACTTGGAAACTGATTTTACTCATGCTCATAAAATAGTACAGTGGCATAGCTGGGATGCAAACACAGGTAGCCTTACCCACTGGGACTCTTGCTGAGTGTTGTCAGCAATGTGGGAGGAAAGATGAAAGCCACTTCTGATATGTCTTAGGAGACTCTTTTCTCAGCCCAAGGGGTGGGGAATTTCCTCCTCTATCTGGTTAATCAAGGGTGTCTTCCAACCTACATGGTTGGTATTTGGTCTTCTCAGGTATAATCTTCTGGAGGTGACCAGGGGTTTGCCGTCTACCTTCTGTGCCTCACGTGGACCTTCCAGGGACCTCACTGCCTTCCATCAAGCCAGGGCTTTCCGTGCAGGAAGGTAAGATGTTGGGCAGGTGACTGCATTGTGGCTAAGAGCTCAGGCTCACAAGACAAACATACTTGGCTTCAAACCTTATTTCCATCACTCACTGTGGTCTTGGGTGAGCTTTCTTCACCTCTTGTTTTTTTACTGGCATGGATGTGCAGGCTTCTGGGTGTCAAGTGGTGTTTGAACTAAGGATGAGACTTGCTAATGTTAAACCTGGAATGATTACAGAACACATTGTGGTCTTCGCTGGTTCTAAACAGTCAAGTCAGCCTGATCTTACAGTGATCACCAGAAAGTTCTGGGAGGTGGTGTCACTGAAAGGTTAAGAGCATGGGCTCAAGGCAGATAATGGAGATGCACGTTTCAGCTCTCTCCTTCAGCTTCCTCGTCTATGAAATGGTGATAGTAATAGTAATAACAATAATAGTAATCACCTCAATGGGCTGTAGTGAGGATTTAATTAGTTAACATACATAAAGTGTTTAGAACAGTGCCTGAGACATAGTAAGGTCTCAGGAACATCAGCAATTATTATCTTGCTGATATTATCACCATAGCTCTTATCAACTGGATGGCATGTGGAAGTAATTTGTACTCTCTGTCCTCAGTCTCCTTATCTAAAAAATGGGGCTGTTGTTAATAAGTACTTCATAGAGTTAATGTGAAAAAGAAATGAGATGGTTCACATTAGTGCCTTGTGTAGTGGAGGCATCCAGACAATGACATTTCCCCTTTTCTCCCTTCCTTGGTCATATTTAAGATCAAGGTATATTAAATATTGAAGTGAACGCAGAGTTTGGTTGTTCTTGCCTTGGGGGTCATGGAACCCTTTGTGATTTTGAATTCAGAATCTTTCTCTGGGAAAAAGGGAAACACACACATATAATCTCAGTGGGTTCAATAGTTCATGAGCTATTATGGGTTTTTATCCCATGGCCCATAGAAACTCATTTTAATCTCCCCTTCACACAATGCATTACATATTATTTTCTGGAAAAAAAAGTGACACACAGAAATGAGCCCTTGAACATCAAGATGGTGATGGTGAGATGCTGAGAGTCCTAGGGCCACAGAGGGCTTGGCTTTGGTTCTGTCCAGAAGCTCTGAGCTCAGGGCCTCTGCCTGCCCCAGGACTCACTGTGCTCACTCTCACTGCTGTCCCATGACCCTGTCTGGGCTGCTCATGGCTCAAGATGAGGGTGCTGGGGATGGGGCTGCTTCCCTCCTCTCCCAGGGCTGTCTCTTGCAAGCACAGGCCGTGTGGGTGCTGCCTTTGACGCTCTCTTCTCTAAACTCTGCAATTTATGGTACAGTCGTTCCAGAGAAAAGGCAGGAATTCGTCTTTGTTCTAAGTGTTGTATGTGTATTAAAAGGCTCTTGCAGCAATCAGCACCTCATGGCAGAAAACAATGGGACACAGTGCGTACCCAGTTAGTAAGAACAAGAGGAGGGGAGATTTGGATAATCAAGACAAATATCCATGTGCCCAGGTCGCCTGTAGGAAGGGCTGGCAGGAATGTTTTATATAAATGCTGATGTCTGGTGTTTGCATTCTCATCCTGGCAGATGCCTGCTCACCAGTTTGGTTCAGAGCTGAGGAGGGAAAAATTTGGGTGCTGGGGGCTTAGACGAGACCCTCAGAAACGCTGTGTGTGAACTGCTCAAGTAGATAAAGAGTTGGATTGTGATGATCCTTGGCAGGAGGGGAAGAAAAACACGGGATTCCAGTCACATCCCAGAATTAAAGGTGAGATGTGACAAAGGCAAAAAGTGACATTTTTGAACCTGGAATCTGGTGACTTGTTGGACTGTCATTTGCACCTTGATAATATAAAACATTTAACAAAAAAATTAAAGTTAAGAATAAACCACCAGCAAGATTATGCCCTCATAGTTGGGCTGATGGAAAGCTCATTGATGTCCCTGGTAGGAACTATGAGTCCTTGTGTAATTATAGGTGCAGGACACACAGGTACATGTGCATTCCAAATGAAGTAGAAGCTGAGAGACTCTGAGCAAAGATGCACCGTGACCTGGGGTACAGTGTGGAGGAGAAAATTACCTAACCCCAGTGACTGCTGATGGAAGTTAGATGGGATTTATGGGATTCTCAGGAATGATGCAGAACAGCACAAATCCTGACTTTTGAGTACATTGGGGGTCCTGGCTGACATTGGGGGTCATGGCTAGCATTTGGGGGTCCATTGGGGGTCCATACAGGCAATGGACATGCTGTGGGTGATTTGTAGTTGGCACCAGGAGATACATGGCTTGTGGGTCAGTTGCCTGAAGAAGTTATGGGTTTGGAGGGGTCAATACCCCTGTTGGGATTTCTCACTGGAGAGGAAACAGCAATTCCTTGGGTTCAGGGGTCTGTCCTTATGGGAGGATCAGTGCCCAGACAACCTGGATGGATGGGAGCTTGGGGAGAGTGTTTGTCTCACCTTGATGGAGCCCTGTCCCTCAGCTAACAACCTAAGGCAGGTGTTAGTGGGAAGAGGGTGGTCCCAACCCACTGGATTCCTCCCTACATCTCCCCGATAGCTAGATATTTGCAAGAAGGATTTCAGCAGGGAAGCAATGGGGTTTATGTTCCTCATGCTCCAATTTATGACCAGCTTAAGATGTCAGACGCACAGCTTCTCGTGGCTGACCTGGCTCCAGTGTGGGATGCTGCTGTCCCTCCCGGCCCTTGCTCTGACTTCCTGACTTTGGCTGTCAGTCTCATCCTTATTCAGTCTCCCTCCTTCTCTCCACCACTGCATCTGGAAGCCTCAGGGCCTGCCAACTTCAGGGCCAGACTTACCTTCCTTGTAAGAAAAGCATATGAGTTAACGATTTTATTAAATACACTTAAAAAAAATTTTCTCCCCTCTACTTATTTATTTTCTTTTCTTGGCCATGCTGTGCAGCTTGTGGGATCTTAGTTCCCCGACCAGGGATTGAACCCTGGCCCCAGCAGTGAAAGCGCCGAGACCTAACCACTGGACCGCCAGGGAATTCCCAATAAATACACTTTCTTTTTGAGCCCTTATTATATGTTAGGCTAAGAGCTTTATATGCAGAATTATATTCACTTCTTACAATAATCCACAAGGTACTATTACACTCATTTTACAGGTGAGAAAACTGAAGCTCCTAAAGGTCCGTTTTCCTGCCTGAGGTTGTGTGGTTAAGAGTAAAACCAGAACTCCACTGAGCTCTGCCCCCACAACCCCAGCTGAACTAACCTGCTCTCTAAGCCCCACCGTGGACAGTGAGAATTCAGGTACCTTTGGGACCTGCCAAAGGATGGGGTTCGGCTTTGCAGCAGATGTTGTTGGTGCCCTTACCCCCATCGCTTGCCCTCACCACTTCTGCACATGCTGACTTGCTTTGCCTGAGGCACTCTATGGCCACCAATACCCACTTTGCCAGAATCATATGGGAATTAGGACCCTCCAGGGAGTAGCTGTCAGTCAAGACTGAGTGAATACCCAGCTCCCGCACCCCTAGTTGGGTTAACTCTGAGGTGCACCATCTACACTTTCTCCCAGTTGGATAAGCTCTAGGTCCACAGTGGTAACTTGGCTGCCAACAAACCCCTTATAAGCTGCCTTCCCTGCTCCGTCCCATGTCCTCAATTTATCATGAGTTTCCTGGAATCACCTCCAAAATAAACTACTTTTATTTAAATCCTTGTGTTGGAATCTGCTTTTCCAGGCTCTCTTTGGAATCAGGTGCATCTTTTTTGTGGGTGTATGGGTTAGGATGGCAATCCAAAGACCCCACCAATGCAGAGGGTGTATATCTTCTTTCAAACAGTCCATAAGCTCTTTCACAGTTTCCATCACTGTCGCTTGTTGTTTTATTACTTGTTTATTCTATATCTGAGAGGCCTCCCAAACAATTTACAGGCCTTTTCCCAGGTGAGAGTAAAAGGGCTTACCTTTGTTCTGGGCATTCCCCCACCTTGACCATCAGATCTAGTCAAACTGCCGTGAAGGTGAGGAATGGTCCTGGGGGATCTAGCCCCGCTGGCTTAGTTAACTCATGTCCTTTCTTTTGATGTCAGGCCCTATGACTTTTTGATTGTCTCTAATTTTCCTGCCTAGTTTCAAGAAAATAAGGTTGACACCATGACCTTGGGCTGGGCTTGGGGCATGGGGACCGAAACCCTGAATTATACTTTCTTCCTAGAGATGTCAGACTGTTTTGTGGTTAAGAGCACAGCCTGGACATCCTGGGTTTGAATCCCAGCTCTGCCACTGTGTTAATAACCACTGGATGGGTTTGGGGACCCACTGGGCCCACTGTGAGATGGTGGAGCTAAAACTCCACTGATGATCTGACGCACCTAAGCCCTACTCTGACTGGTGGACCCCAATGATGTTTTGGGTCTCCTGGAATTAGTGTCAGTTCAGAGCCTGTGTTCAGTGATCCTGGAAATGTCTGATTTTCCCCCTTTTTCCCAATGCAGTCACTCTGATAAAAGGCATAGGTCCCTTTGGGGAAAGGTGGGAGAAAGATTAAGAGCATACGTTTTTGTCTGTGAATCAAGGTCCTTCCTCAAGGGGACCCAGCCTTCCTGGGTCTGTAAACTGGTCAAGTCTGGGAATTGATTGAGGGGTCCTGACCATCTGTTTTTTTTTTTTTTTTTTTTTACATCTTTATCAGCGTATAATTGCTTTACAATGGTGAGTTAGTTTCTGCTGTATAACAAAGTGAATCAGCTGTACATATATCCCCATATCCTCTCCCTCTTGTGCCTCCCTCCCATCCTCCCTATCCCACCCCTCTAGATGGTCACAAAGCACGGAGCTAACTTCCCTGTGCTATGTGGCTGCTTCCCACTAGCTATCTGTTTTACATTTGGTAATGTATATATATGTCCATGCCACTCTCTCACTTCATCCCAGCTTACCCTTCCCCCAACCCCGTGTCCTCAAGTCCATTCTCTACGTCTGCGCCTTTATTCCTGTACTGCCGGTAAGTTCTTCAGATCCATTTTTTTTCTAGATTCCGTATATATGTGTTAGCGTACGGTATTTGTTTTTCTCTTTCTGACTTACTTCACTCTGTATGACCGACTCTAGGTCCATCCACCCCACTACAAATAACTCAATTTCATTTCTTTTTATGGCTGAGTAATATTCCATTGTATATATGTGCCACATCATCATTTTCCATTCATCTGTTGATGGACACTTAGGTTGCTTCCATGTACTGGCTATTGTAAATAGTGCTGCAATGACCATTGTGGTACATGTCTCTTTTTGAATTATGGTTTTCTCAGGGTATATGCCAGTAGTGGGATTGCTGGGTCATACGGTAGTTCTATTTTTAGTTTTTTTTTTGCGATACGTGGGCCTCTCACCGTTGTGGCCTCTCCCGTTGCGGAGCACAGGCTCTGGACGCGCAGGCTCAGCAGCCATGGCTCACAGGCCCAGCCGCTCTGCGGCATGTGGGATCTTCCCAGAATGGGGGCACGAACCTGTGTCCCCTGCATCGGCAGGCAGACTCTCAACCACTGCGCCACCAGGGAAGCCCCTATTTTTAGTTTTTTAAGGAACCTCCATACTGTTCTCTATAGTGGCTTTATCAGTTTACATTCCCACCAACAGTTCAAGAGGGTTTCCTTTTCTCCACACCCTCTCCAGCATTTATTGTTTGTAGATTTTTTGATGATGGCCATTCTGACCAGTGTGAGGTGATACCTCAATGTGGTTTTGATTTACATTTCTCTAATGATTAGTGATGTTGAGCAACTTTTAATGTGTTTGCTGGCAATCTGTATGTCTACTTAGGAGAAATGTCTATTTAGGTCTTCTGCCCATTTTTGGATTGGGTTGTTTGTTCTTTTGATATTGAGCTGCATGAACTACTTGTAAATTTTGGAGATTAATCCTTTGTCAGTTGCTTCATTTGCAAATATTTTCTCCCATTCTGGGGGTTGTCTTTTGGTCTTGTTTATGGTTTCCTTTGCTGTGCAAAAGCTTTTAAGCTTCATTAGGTCCCATTTGTTTATTTTTGTTTTTATTTCCATTTCTCTAGGAGGTGGGTCAAAAAGGATCTTGCTGTGATTTATGTCATAGACTGTTCTGCCTATGTTTTCAACTCTAAGAGTTTGATAGTGTCTGGCCTTACATTTATGGCTTTAATCCATTTGACTTTATTTTTGTGTATGGTGTTAGGGAGTGTTCTAATCTCATTCTTTTACACGTAACTGTCCAGTTTTCCCAGCACCACTTATTGAAGAGGCTGTCTTTTCTCCATTGTATATTCTTGCCTCCTTTATCAAATATAAGGTGACTGTATGTGCGTGGGCTTATCTCTGGGCTTTCTATCCTGTTCCATTGATCTATATTTCTGTTTTTGTGCCAGTACCATACTGTCTTGATTACTGTAGCTTTGTAGTATAGTCTGAAGTCAGGGAGCCTGATTCCTCCAGCTCCATTTTCGTTCTCAAGATTGCTTTGGCTATTTGGGGTCTTTTGTGTTTCCATACAAATTGTGAAATCTTTTGTTCTAGTTCTGTGAAAAGTGCCATTGGTAGTTTGATAAGGATTGCATTGAATCTGTAGATTGCTTTGGGTAGTATAGTCATTTACACAGTGTTGATTCTTCCAATCCAAGAACATGGTATATCTATCTGTTTGTATCATCTTTAATTTCTTTCATCAGTGTCTTACAGTTTTCTGCTTACAGGTCTTTCTCTCCTTAAGTAGGTTTCCTAGGTATTTTATTCTTTTTGTTGCAATGGAAAATGGGAGTGTTTTCTTAATTTCTCTTTCAGATTTTTTATCATTAGTGTATAGGAATGCAAGATATTTCTGTGCATTAATTTTGTTTCCTGCTACTTTACCAAATTCATTGATTAGCTCTAGTAGTTTTCTGGTAGTGTCTTTAGGATTCTCTATGTATAGTAACATGTTATCTGCAAACAGTGACAGCTTTACTTCTTCTTTTCTGACTTGGATTGCTTTTATTTTTTTTCTTCTCTGACTGCTGTGTCTAAAACTTCCAAAACTATGTTGAATAATAGTGGTGAGAGTGGACAACCTTGTTCCTGATCTTAGAGGAAATGGTTTCAGTTTTTCACCATTGAGAACGATACTGGCTGTGGGTTTGTCATATATGGCCTTTATTATGTTGAGGTAAGTTCCCTCTATGCATGCTTTCTGGAGGGTTTTTATCCTAAATGGATGTTGAATTTTGTCGAAAGTTTTTTTTCTACATCTATTGAGATGATCATATGGTTTTTCTCCTTCAATTTGTTAATATGGTTTATCACATTGAATGATTTGCATACATTGGAGAATCCTTGCATTCTTGGGATAAACCCCACTTGATCATGGTGTATGATCCTTTTAATGTGCTGTTGCATTCTGTTTGCTAGTATTTTGTTGAGGATTTTTGCACCTATGTTCATCAGTGATATTGGCATGTAGTTTTCTCTTTTTATGACATCTTTTTCTCGTTTTGGTATCAGGGTTGGTGGCCTCGTAGAATGAGTTTGGGAGTGTTTCTCCCTCTGCTATATTTTGGAAGAGTTTGAGAAGGATAAGTGTTACCTCATCTCTAAATGTTTGATAGAATTCGCCTGTGAAGCCATCTGGTCCTCGGCTTTTGTTTGCTGGAAGATTTTTAATCAGAGTTTCAATTTCAGTGCTTGTGATTGGTCTGTTTATATTTTCTATTTCTTCTTGGTTCAGTCTCAGAAGTTTGTGCTTTTCTAAGAATTTGTCCATTTCTTCCAGATTGTCCATTTTATTGGCATATAGTTGCTTGTAGTATTCTCTCATGATCCTTTGTATTTCTGCAGTGTCAGCTGTTACTTCTCCTTTTTCATTTCTAATTCTATTGATTTGAGTCTTCTCCCTATTTTTCTTGATGAGTCTGGCTAATGGTTTATCAATTTTGTTTATCTTTTCAAAGAACCAGCTTTTAGTTTTATTGATCTTTGCTATCATTTCCTTCATTTTTTTTCATTTATTTCTGATCTGATCTTTATGATTTCTTTCCTTCTGCTACCTTTGGAGTTTTTTTGTTCTTCTTTCTCTAATTGCTTTAGGTGTAGCATTAAGTTGTTTATTTGAGATGTTTCCTGTTTCTTGAGGTAGGATTGTATTGCTATAAACTTCCCTCTTAGAAGTGCTTTAGCTGCATCCCATCGGTTTTGGGTCATCGTGTTTTCATTGTCATTTCTTTCTAGGTAATTTTTGCTTTCCTCTTTGATTTCTTTAGAGAGCTCTTGGTTATTTAGTAGTGTATTGTTTAGCCTCCATGTGTTTGTACTTTTTACAGATTTTTTTCCTGTAATTGATATCTAGTCTCATAGCATTGTGGTCGGAAAAGATACTTGATACAATTTCAGTTTTCTTAAATTTACCAAGGCTTGATTTGTGACCCAAGATATGATCTATCCTGGAGAATGTTCCATGAGCACTTGAGAAGAAAGTGTATTCTGTTGTTTTGGGATGGTTGTCCTATAAATATCAATTAAGTCCATCTTGTTTAATGTATCATTTAAAGCTTGTGTTTCGTTATTTGTATTCATTTTTGACGATATGTCCATAGGTGAAAGTGGGGTGTTAAAGTCCCCTACTATGATTGTGTTACTGTCAATTTCCCCTTTTATGGCTGTTAGCATTTGCCTTATGTATTGAGTTGCTTCTATGTTGGGTGCATAAATATTTACAATTGTTATATCTTCTTCTTGGATTGATCCCTTGATCATTATGTAGTGTTCTTCTTTGTCTCTTGTCATAGTCTTTATTTTAAAGTCTATTTTGTCTGATATGAGAGTTGTTATTCCAGCTTTCTTTTGATTTCCATTTGCCTGGAATATCTTTTTCCATCCCCTCACTTTCAATCTGTATGTGTCCCTAGGTCTGAAGTGGGTCTCCTGTAGACAGCATATATATATGGGTCTTGTTCTTGTATCCATTCAGCCAGTCTATGTCTTTTGATTGGAGCATTTAATCCATTTACATTTAAGGTAGTTATTGGTATGTATGTTCCTATTCCCTTTTTCTTAATTGTTTTTGGTTTGTTATTGTAGGTTTTTCCCTTCTCTTGTGTTTTCTGCCTAGAGAAGCTCCTTTAGCATTTGTTGTAAAGCTGGTTTGGTGGTGCTGAATTCTCTTAGCTTTTGCTTGTCTGTAAAGCTTTTAATTTCTCCGTCGAATCTGAATGAGATCCTTACTGGGTAGAGCAATCTTGGTTGTAGGTTTTTCCCTTTCATCACTTTAAATATGTCCTGCCACTCCCTTCTGGCTTGCAGAATTTCTGCTGAAAGATCCGCTGTTAACCTTATGGGGATTCCCTTGTATATTATTTGTTTTTTTTCCCTTGCTGCTTTTAATATTTTTTCTTTGTATTTAACTTTTGATAGTTTGATTAATATGTGTCTTGGCGTGTTTCTCCTTGGGTTTATCCTGCCTGGGACTCTCTGCACTTCCTGGACTTGATTGACTATTTCCTTTCCCATGTTAGGGAAGTTTTCAACTATAATCTCTTCAAATATTTTCTCAGACCCTTTCTTTTTCTCTTCTTCTTCTGGGACCCCTATAATTCGAATGGTGATGTGTTTAATGTTGTCCCAGAGGTCTCTGAGACTGTCCTCAATTCTTTTCATTCTTTTTTCTTTATTCTGCTCTGCAGTAGTTATTTCCACTATTTTATCTTCCAGGTCACTTTTCCGTTCTTCTGCCTCAGTTTTTCTGCTATTGATTCCTTCTAGAGTATTTTTAATTTCATTTATTGTGTTGTTCATCATTGTTTATTTACTCTTTAGTTCTTCTAGGTGCTTGTTAAACATTTCTTGTATTTTCTCCATTCTATTTCCAAGATTTTGGATCATCTTTACTATCATTACTCTGAATTATTTTTCAGGTAGACTGTCTATTTCCTCTTCATTTGTTTGGTCTGGGGGGTTTTTACCTTGCTCCTTCATCTGCTATGTGTTTCTCTGTCTTCTCATTTTGCTTAACTTACGGTGTTTGGGGTCTCCTCCTAAGTTTCAGGTTCCTGTTTTTTTTTGGTGTCTGCCCCCAATGGATAAGGTTGGTTCAGTGGGTTGTGTAGGCTTCCTGGTGGAGGGGACTGGTGCCTGTGTTCTGGTGGATGAGGCTGGATCTTGTCTTTCTGGTGGGCAGATCCACGTCTGGTGGTGTGCTTTGGGGTCTCTGTGAATTTAGTATGATTTTAGGCAGCCTCTCTGCTAATGGGTGGGGTTGTGTTCCTGACTTGCTAGTTGTTTGGCATGGGGTGTCCACCACTGGAGCTTGCTGGTCATTGAGTGGAACTGGGTCTCAGCCTTGGATGGAGGTCTCTGGGAGAGCTCTCGCTAATTGATATTACATAGGGCCGGGAGGTCTCTGGTGGTCCAATGTCCTGAACTTGGCTCTCCCACCTCAGAGGCTCTGGCCTGACACCCAGCTGGAGCACCAAGACCCTGTCAGCCGTACGGCTCATCTGGTGGTGCCTGGCAACGTGCTCCCGGTGTTGAAAGTGGTGCCATCTGTGAAGTTGCTCACAGGTCTGCATGAGATGCCTGCCATTGTTTCCGCCAGGAGCCCCTGACCATCTGTTTTTATAATTCAAGTTAGAGTTTTTTTCACTTGACCTAGAACTCTTTTGCTTCTACAGATCAAGTAAGAATTGAATATGCTTGCCATCTATTTCATTTCTAGGAACACTGTGCTCAACTGGCCACTGCTACAGTTCTGTGTGAGTCAGACTTCGCTGACTTCTGCTTTGACTCTGCCCGTGACCTTGGTGGTTGAGAGCCACCACTTGACCTCTGCCACCCTGGGATCCAGTGTCCCCCCCCCCCCAGCTGCATTTAGGTTTCCCAATTCAGTGGCAGCAGTTCTCACCATAGGGTGCCTTGGGCACATTGCTTGCCTTCCTTACGCCGCTGTCTCCTCCTCTGTATAGTGGGGATAATAACAGGGTTTTATTTGTGCTGGAACAGAGGGAAGAGATGGAGAAGAGAGGAAGGGGCTGAAGCAAGAAGGGGAACATGTAGGATGCAGAGAACCCTGGGCAGGATCAGATCCATTTACTCATCCAACAAATGTTTCTTGAGCACCTACTGTGTGCCACCCACCATGATAGCTTTTAAGGATAAAATCACAAACAAGGCAGAGGCAGCGAGTGCCTGCTGGGGCTTAGTGGCAGAAAAAATTTATCGAGCAATTGCAGCATGGTCTCAGCTCTTGGTTGGGGAAGCTCAGGACATATAGGAGCCTGGCGCTCAATGAGGCTGCCCTGGACACTGGGTATAACCCTTAAATGTCCAGAATATACCTCCTGGCTCAACTCATTACACAGCCGAGGAGGGAGCCCCATCTTGGTGCTAAGGGCATGTGCAGGGCACACTCAGAGTTATCAACCCATCACTCCAAAGTAGTTCTCAATGTCTCCTCCCTTTGTCCATTTGCACTGCTGCTGTGCTGAGTCCCTGCAGTGGTCCTCTATCTGGTCCTGCCCTGCATGCCTGGTCCCCGGCAACCTCTCCACCCACCACACCACTCTCCACTCACCTACCCTGCTGCAGCCACACAGGCTTCTTGCTGCCTCCCTCTCAGCCTCTGGGCTTTTGCGTGTGCTGTTCCCTCTGCCTGAACACACTTCACCTGGCTGAGAACTACTCATCTTGTACACCTCCATTCAGTGTTCACTTCCTCTGCCATTCTCCCAGCCCCAGACCTTCTGAGGCTCTTCTGTTTTAGGTTCCTGCATCCCCAGCACATTCCTCTGCAGCCCTTTGCCCCGTTGGCAATGTCAATCAATCATCACCTTCCCCCCCAGGCACTGGGCTCTACTGGGCAGAGACAATGCCTGCCATGGTCACCATTGTAACCCCCTCCCGCATTGCCATGCCTGGTTCATAGCAATGCTCAATAAACATCCTTGATAGCTAAGCACAGCTTCGAAAGATGGTGCCTTTGTATTAAGCACATCATTCTCCAGGCCGAATTCTCCTTGTGCTTTGAGCAGCTTCTGTTTTCCAGCCACATTCAAACCATTCAAGATGCAGAACAGTACTGAGGGACCAGGGTGTCCATCCTCGCAGGACGTTGGAGAAGTGGACGTCTGCTTGTCCCTACTCCCCTCCCTTCGTTGGTCAGGGAGACCGTCTGTGTGCGAGCTGCGGGCCAGGATTTGCCTGAGCGAGCCTCTTCCACGCGTGCCCGCGGTGCACGCGAGCAGCCAGCAGGTGGCGGCAGAGAGACAGGAGTGGTCAACAGAAGAGCCCAGCTCAGAGCCGAGCCGCGGGAACCCACCGAGCCCGCGCTCAGAAGCCAGATCTCCCACCGACAGGCCGCTGGCTTCGGAAGGCTGCTGGGTCCTTCCTCTCTCCCAAGTGCAGGCAGAGCCCCCCTGGAGCTATGGCCAGCCCTTCCGGCAGCCCCGAGGACACGGGCAAGCTCAGAGGCAGGGATGGCCGGCAGAGGCGGGAGGAGGAGGATGCCCCTCCGGAGGAGAAGAGGTTGAGGCTGGGGCTGGAAGGAGGAAGCGTAGCGAAGGAGGAAGGAGAAGACGCGCCACGACTGGGCAGGGAAGAGACCGGCATCCAGACAGGTGTTGAAGACAGAGGTGAAAGGGAGGGGGGGGCGCAGGAGGGACGGGGCTGGGGGGTGGGCAGGGATGCTCCCCGTCGGCGGTCAGGTCTAAGTTGATAATTGGGCAGCAACTCCTGTGGGTGGGCGGGCGCGGTATGACAGCTTGTGGGGACCTCCTGAGAAACTAGATGCTCCGTCGTTCGTGGCAACTCCCTTCTTGTTTATGTAGGATCGACTTACTGATTCTCCAACGACGTCGTTGCTGGCTGGGGGACCCGTGGGCTCTGCGGTTGTCCAAAAAGGGAGGGGGAGCGCTGTGTCCTGGGGGCGTCCAGAAAGGAAAGGAGGCGGGGGTTTACTCTGACAAGCACACCCCATCCTGGGCAGAGCTGTTTTAGGCGTCTCTCTGGGACTTTGCTGGTTGCCTTCCATCTGGTAAGGGGCTTGGGTGGGAAGTACCGGGCACAGGCTCTGCAAACCCTCCCCTGTCAGCGTGTGTGCCAGCGGCAGCTCACCAAGCCCCTCACCTGCCCCTCGTCTTCCTGTCACTGCTCCCAGGCTGGCTGGGCAGGGAGAGTTGAGAGAGAAGGCAGGTGGCTTCCAACCCTGAAGTCACTCTTCTCTCCTCAACCCTCCAGAGAAGGACAGTGAAGCAAAGTTCTGTGCATCCCCTTGGGTGCCGCCTAGCTCTGGTCCCCGCTAGCCGAGGGTACGTGTGCGGGTGATTTGTAGCATATGTGCATGGATATGTGAGTCACCAGGTGTGTGTGGGATGGAGCTCCATGGGCAGCTTGACCTCCCCGGCCACTGCTTTCTGCTTCCTCTTCTGAATCTTCCAGTTGTGACCTGGCTGACCTTACATTTGGGGGTCACAAGTTTCTGGAGAACAGATGAGGACTGTCTGGACAGCTGTCCCCATGGTGAGGGCTGCCACCTTGAGAGTTTTAAATTGACAATGGGTTTGACCTTTTTGTTTCTTCCAAACGTTTTTATTCTTGACCATTTGCTTGGCTGAGCTCGTCTTAAAAATTTGATGTGTGACTAGTGAGCCCCACAAGGGAGAGGTCTCCTTGTTTCTCGTGAATCCACACAGGCGGCAGCAGCCTGTCTCCCGTTCAATAGGCTGCATCAAAGCCCGGCTGACTCCCAGGTGCTGCTTCACAGCCCTCACCTACCCGTGGCTGTGATTGTTCAGATCATGGGCCACCTGGACACCAGAACCAGGAGAATTTCTGAGATGCCAGGAGAAGGATAATATTTATGGAAGGTTTATTGGGACACATCGTGGAGAGAGTGGGATGGGATGTGTCGCAGTGTGGTGAGAGGAGAGATCCCAGGTCTGAGACACAATTATGCGGGCCGTGCAATGCTGTGAAACTTCCACTGTCAGAAGCCCTCCCCTCCTCCTGTCACCTCCCTCTTTTACGTGGAACTTTGCCAGAGACCAGGACACCAGAATGGAATGAAGTGACTAAGTGCAGTGGGATGCTTAGGAATGTGGGTTTGGAGCTGGTCTACTCTGGTGTGAATCCTGGTTGTGACCTTCCTTAACTGGTGACTGGGGGCAAGTGACTTAACCTCTCTGAGCCTTAGTGTTCTCAGTGGTGCAAAGGACATGTCAATAGGCCCTGTTTCATGGGGTTATTGTTCCTGAGGTTAAGTGAAGGTTATCCATAGAAAGCACTTAGTATTGCACCTGGTGTGTAGTATGTGCTCAATGAATGTGATTTAGTGCTGAAATTCTCTCTGTGCACCTTGCTTGCAGCCATGTTTGGTTCTGGGGGTTCATTATAAGAGATAAGGACCTTAGGCAAGACTCTGCATGGTAAATGCCTTTTGGAGGTTAAAGGATTTATGTGCAGAGGATGACATTTTTAAAAGGCAGAGACCCCACTGAACTTTTTGGTTCATGAAGGGAAGTGTGGATACCATGGTTTGAAGGGTTATGTCATAACTGGACAGAAATCGTCCTTGTTTTCTGAAACTGAATACGATTCTCTCCTTTTGGGACACCTGGATCTTCTGGGAACAGTGGCTCCTCATGGAGCTGGTGTCTTGGTTTTCAAGTTTAAAGGCTGGCCAAAGCACAGGCTGCCCAGAATGCCCACCAGACAGATTCCTTTTTTTTTAGTTTCTATAGGAATATTCTCTTTAAAGAACCTAGAAGCAGTTTCAGGCTGGTGCCAGGAGCAGCAGCTATTTCTTTAAGGAGGAGAGCCATTTCTTCATTCACAGACCACGTTCAGATGCATCAAGAAAAACAGAATGCTTTTTCATGGGATTTTGTCTGTATAGACCATTAGCTTGGCCGAAATGTCAAAATCATCTTTGTTCTTTAATAGCAGATTATTTTTGGATGTAGATCATTTTGGGCTTTTCTGTGCAGAAGCTGCATGGGCAACACCTCCCTGTCCATGTTGTATCTAGATGTTTTTGAGGATAAAATACCCTTTCCCATTACTGTATCCAGTGCTCTGGATGGTTGAGGTTTACATGTGACTGGTTGTCCCTCAGAGTGGCTCCTGGGCTCGGCTCTTGTCTTTAAGAAGGGTGTTGCTTCCTCTTCTGGCTGCTAGGGGATGCTTTTAGGAGCTAAACTGGAGCCCCAGGATACCTCTCAGCACCCAAGTCCTGCTGGATGTGCGGTGGAAGGAGGGTGTGTGACTACTGAGGGCTGACCCTCCACCAGGGATCAGAAGTTTTACAGAGTCTTTTTGCCCGCTCCAGGACCAGTGATGCTGAGAGGGTATTGAAGAACTGGTCCTCCCAGAGCCTTTATTGATTCCTTTCGAGAGACCCCAGGGTGAATCTGACCCACAGCTCTTCCTGGAAGGAGAGAAAAGTCTTTCCTGTAGGTAATTGGTTATCAACCTCAGGTGTTTGTTCAGCTTTTCCCAAGATCAGGCAGCTTGGCATAGATTTCTGAGTTGTTGCTGAGCAGAGTTGAGCTTCCAAGGGTAATAACTCATCGGAATCCCCGAAATCCCCTGATAGACTGTCCACTCAAGAGTCCCTGGGGTTGAGACTAGAGCAGAAGTTTGTTGTCAGCATGGGGCTCCCTGTAGGGGTGAATCCAGACTGTAGGTCTTTCTCCTTCTTTCTGGTGATGGTCTGCACCTGCGTATCTCAACTGTGGCACTGTTGATATCTGGGACCAGATCATTCTCTGTTATGGGCAGCTGTCCTGTGTATCGTACGGATGCTTAGCACCATCCCTGGCCCCTACCCACTAGATACCCTACTCCCACTTGTGACAACCCAGAGGGTCCTCAGACGTTGCCTGTGGTAGCAGGAGAAGGCAATCAAAATCCCCTTGGCTTAGAGCCACGAGTCTACACTTGCAAAAAATATTTGGAGTGTGGGTGTTGAGTTTGGTTCCCTGCTGTACCACTTATGAGCTATGTAGCCTTGGGAAGTTTATATAACCTCCAGGGGCCTCAATTTCCTCATCTATAAAATGGAGATAATCTCAGTGACAGGTTATGTATGCATTCAACAAAACAACAAGATAATAAATAGAAAATGCTTGGAATAGCATTTAGACCCAGAAAAAGCACAAAACAAATGGTCATCTCTGTTTTTAATTATTTGGGTGACTCAGACTCCATCCTCCATCCCCTTATCCATTGGTGACATGTAACGGGGGGTACCGTCCACCTAAACCTCAGATTGGATTCGGGTAGCACCTCAGCTTTCCGCATGGAACTCATTGGCATCCCCCAATTTCCTCCTGGGGGTGCAGGATTCCAGGGAGCATGGGTGTGGGTAGGCAGGCCAGATGGCAGGAGGGGTTCACTCCCACAGTGGAGAGGTCCAAAGCTGGCTGCCGAGACAGGGCGTTTGGACCAACATCTGGGTTTCAGGATTCCTGTTTGAGCACAGCTGGACTCCACAGGGTGGAAGCTCTCTCTGCTGAGATATAGATATTTCCCTGGTAACGATCTCTCAAGCTGACATGAAGACATGGCCACCCACCGGAGTGCAGTGTGTCTGCCACAGCTCTTCTGTAATTTATGAGGCAAGCATCTGTGGAATGCTGTGCTGGAGAGGGAAATGGCAGGAGGTTTCCTCGTCCTCCAAGGGCCAAGAGTGGGGTGCAGGATGGTGGAGGGTCCTTGGAGGAGGAAGAAGGCATGGAGGGTATTCCTTTCAGCAGGAACAGAGAAGCACAGGCTGCATACTGGACAGTTCAGACCCCTCAGCCCCTGGGGAGGTGGATGCCTTTGTGTCTGGAGTAGTTTAGGCTGTGTTGACCTTGGCTTTAATCATTTTAGAAATATTTAACCCCAGCGCTGGCAAACTGGAGCTTGATTTGGGCTTCTCAGCTGGAAAGAGTTGGACTGCAAGCCAGTGTCTTCCTAATTTAAAACATTTCAGCAAGATGGTCATTGTCCCTTTGGGTCCTCTAGAACATGACTTGGAGCTCAGGGAACACGAGGGAGACCATTTTGGGGGCTGGGACAGGAGTCTTTGCCAAGGATGCTTGTGGCCTGGGTGATGGTGGTGGTGGTGGTGGAGTTGGTGTACCTGAATTGAGGACCTTGAGTTGTGAACCTTATGAGATACATTTCAAAGGATTTAGGATCTATTGGGTATTGGGAATGAGCAAGATGCAGAGTCAAGTCGACCTCCAGAAAGGCAGGGAAGACCATAAATTTGATTATGGACTCTGGCTGACCTTGCTCTGAGATCCAGGTGGCAACATCTAATGGGTAAATGGGTCGGGGATGGAGATTCAGACTTGAGGGTCATCAGTGTTGATGGTAGTTGAGGCCAAGAGGACACCCGAGATTCACTGGGGAAAGAGAGGAGTGGCAAGAGAAGGGGCTTTACTATAAGCCTGGAAAGTCTTAATGATGAGAGGAGAAGAATCCATGAGAAAGGTCGGAGGACCAGCAGGAAGAGAATGTGTGGCTCCACAGACAGGAGAGGGAGAAAGACAGAAGTCATTTGTGTTGAAGAGAGCCCATTGGATTTAATATGTTCATTGGCTCTTGCTGGAATTTTAATAGAGGCCAACTGGGGGGTGGAGTACAAAGATTCACCCTAAGTCTGGACACTCTAGCACCCAACCATGGTGTGTGCAATGAAACAAAGGACACTCCATGGTCTTGACCCTCTTGCGAAACTATAGTTTGTGTGTGTGACTCCAAAGCCTCTGTCCTCTTAAAACACTCAGCTGTCACTTTTCCATGCTACCTTGGAAAAGGACCCAGCCTTGGTGGAGAGCCCTGACCTGGCTGTGTTCCTTGGCACAAGACGGTGTCATGGGGAGACCCTCACCTCTCTACACTGGGGCCCACTTGCCTTTTTCATTCCTTCTCCAAGTATTTGAGCAGCTTCTGTGGTGCCAGGTGCCAGGCTAGGTGCTGTTCTACAGGATGGATCAGTTCCTGTTCTCCTGGAGACCCTACTCTAGTGGAGGAGACAGATTCTGGTCCATGGGCCTAAGCCACCCCTCACCTGTGTTTGTAAATAAAGTTTTATTGACACACAGCCACACCCATTTACGTGCATATTGTCTGTGGCCACTTCCCTGCTACAATGGGAGAGTTGAATAGTTGGAGCAGAGACTGTATTGCCCACAAAGCTGAAAACATTTACACTGAGAATCTAAGGTGCAGGGTTTTGCACCCCCATGGTGTCCCATGGGGACATGAGTACAGCGGCCCTTGAAATGCACACAGTTCTGAGCTGGGTTTGCTACAACTACCCACCTTGTGGGACCCCAGAGGAGATGGAGTCAGCTCCCCTACTCTCAACTTTTTGGGTCTTTGGTGTCAGGGGAAGAACTGAGATTCTGAGTGGGCTTTCCTTATCCCTGTGACTGAGCACCAGGCTAGTGCTGTCTGACTTTTGGATGGGGGCAAGAAAGGAGGGAGGGAATGGTGACTTGGTGGCTCCCTCCTAAGCATCTCTCTAAGATTGGTCCCCAGTGAGTGTTCGGGGTCCCACTTTGCACAGCTGCCAAAATCTGGTGAGGTCAACCTTCTTGGCGCTGCGACTCTGGGGTACAGAGCCTCCAAATCACTAAGAAGAGAGAGAAAAGAACGGTGTTTTTTTTGCAAGCACAAGAACTTGGATTATTGAAATTAACATTTACCCCAAAGTTTTATAATGTCTGGGCATGCATATTTAAGCATCTGCCTCAAAATCTCTCGCTAATAAGCAGATGGTGCATTTAATTCCCCCCTTTTTTTTTGTTCTCTGAGCAATACACAGCTTCCTGCACTGCGTTCCTTGCAAGCAAACTGCACATGGAGGTGACAGTACTTCTGACCATCAGCACAGATCCCCCGAGAGGCCACTGAGAGCCCTGTATTTGTGGGGCTGCTGTGAGGAGGAGCTGGCCTTTTCCCTTATCAGCTCCAGCGGGAAGTTGTCAGGTTGCTCACAAGTCCACAGGGCTCCTGCCTTTGCTTCTCCAGAGAGTCTCAGCTGCATCTGAACCCTAGACCTCACTGGCCAGAGGGCCAATGTCCCGGGCAGGGTGCAGTCTGAAGTGGGAGGGGGCCTGGGAAAAGCTGCAGGGGAGGAACTCCAAAGAGTGGGTAGAGGCAAAGAGGCAGAGAGAAGAGCTGGCATGCAGAAGCAAGGACCTTGAAGGCACAAAGGAGAAAGGTGGATTTCCAAAAACAGAGAGAAGAGTAGACACTATTAGCGTGCTCCAAGTGTGGCTGGGTTTTGTGAATTTTGCTTGTTTCCTCCCCCCTGGCTCATCTCACTGTGTTCCAGGGTGTCATAGAAACAGGCTCTCAGGGGCTCTGTGCAGCTCCCGGTTCCGAGGGTCTTTAGGGAACGAAGGGGCTGCCCAGTGGGTTCCCTTGGCTCTGTGGCCCCTCCTGCCTGGTCCCTCCACCCTTGACTGTGTGCGGACCTTCCTTGCCTTGCCTGTCAGACCTCCTTCTGGGAGAAACCTGGGCAGGGCTTGTGTCTTTGCTGTGGGGCTCTGTCTTGCATCTGTATAAGGAAGTCTTTGTGACTTGGAAACGTGTTGGCTTAAATTGGAAGGCGTGTGATGCCTGGGAGGGAAAATCTACTGCCCTTTTCATTTTTCGTTTTGATTCCGTGTTCTGTGTTGTCCTGATGGAGTGGTAAGCCCTGGCCTCTAGGAATCAGGCTGGATGAAAGCATCTACATGGTCTGAGTATAATTCCTTGGCTTTTGTTCTGCTTATTAGCAATATACATTATTATTTGCTCATTGTAAAGAATTTTAGCAGTACAAGTATATATAAAGCAAACAACTCTTTTATCTGCCTCTCTTCAACCTTGCTTCTCAGAGGTGACACCAGGAGGGGAGGGGTTGACATATACCCTTCCACACCTTTCTCTTTGTAGTCAAGCATATATAGTTGCACAAAGTTTAATCTTTTTAAAATAAAAATGGGATAATGCTCCATTTACTGTCTGGAAAAGCTTCCTCTTCACTCAATGATATGTCTTTGGCATCATCTCATGGTGAAACCTGGGCTCCACCTTGCTCTTAAGGCAGGTATTCTGCTGTGTGGATGCACTGTAATTTATTTGGCCGACCCTAGATTGATGGGTCTTTGAATGGTTCCTGCTTCCTCCCTGTTACAGATGGCATTGTGATGAATATCCTGGCACACATGGCTTGGGGTTCTGTGCCTGTGCTTCTCTAGGAAGTTTCTAGGGCCAGGATATCCAGGGGCAGAGGGGGATCTGTGCTGAATTTGCATCCTGGTTAAATATCTCCCTGCCTCCCCAGCCCCACAAGACTCACATGTACCATCCTCTATAGGGGTCATCCTCTGAAGCCTGAAGGGCACTGGTCAGATGGCATTGCCCTCCTCACTTCCACTGGGGTCAGTCTACACCCTGCTGCCCCTGGGGGCCCAGCTATCTTACCAGCTCCTCCTGGCAGGACCCGGCTTCTAACTGTGGCAGGTGACCTTACCCGAGGGAAAGTTCACTTTCCCAAACATTCTTGGTTATGTTACTGTAAGTTCCAAGGTTGGCATGTGCCTCCTCCAGACCTTGCTGCTTCCCACCTGTGTGCCCTTGAGCAAGCCATTTCAGCTGTCTGATCTCAGTTTCCTCAAATGTAAAATGGAGATAATACAACAATGACGGCTGCCTCCTTGGCTGTTGGGAGGACTCAAGGAAATGACCACCAATTCTGCGATGTTTGGCTTGTTGTGCACGTTCAGCCAGTGCTGGGCAGGTCATTGCTGAGTTTTCGGCATGCTGGTCTGTGGCTTTACCAGGGGTATGTTTTTTGTGTCGAGCCCAATGCCAGGCCCTTAGTAGCTGCTCAGTAAACGCTTAGTGAGTGATTGGCAGGGACGGAGATTGGGGCGGAGGCAGCGAGAGCAGACGAAAGGCAACGGGCTCATCAGTGAGCCGCCAGCTAGTGGGCTCCAAGGTGAACTTCCGTCCTCAGAGCGCCTTGCCCCTTGCTATACTTGCCAAGCACACAGGGCTCTGCTGTGTCTTCCAGGCCAGAGCCCAGGCAGGTGCTGGTCAGTGTCCTGGTGCATCAGGGCACCTCCAGCCCCAGCTTGGTCCTGGATGCCAAGTGGCCCCAAGGTGGCTGGGACTCTGCTGTTTCTGAGCCCAGACACAGAAGACAGGGAAGTGGGGGGAGGCAGCACCCACAATTTGGCCCTTTCTTCCCCTTTGCTTTGAACCCTGCGAGGCACGTGGGCTTGTATGTGTGCATGTACGTGTGTGTGCCTGTATGTTGGTGTTTTTGTGCGTGTGTGACCTTCTCTGTGAGTTTCCAAGTCTTGGGTTGTTTGTGCAGGACTAGGGTTGCCAGATTACATGCAGGAGGTCCAGTTAAACTTGACTTTCAATTTAACATTTTTTTTTTAAATAAGTGTATCCCAAAGCAATATTTGGGACATACTTACACTAAAAAATAATTCGTTGTTTATATGAAATTCAAGTTCGAACAGCATCCTGTCTTTTTACTTGCTACGTCTGGCAATCCTGTGGGGGGTTGTGGGTATGTGTTGGTATATCTCCACATGAGGGACTGTCTGTAGGCACCAGGATAGGGGTGGAATGGGAAGACCGTCCAGGGCCGCTTAGTGGCCCAAAGTCTGTGGGGTTGGATGCTCTGGTTCCTGGGCCTGGGCAGTGCTCCCCAGCACCCACCTCCCCCTGCCATCTCCATTGGTTTCTCTCCCATCCCTCTCTAAACACAGGGCAAAAGCTGCCCCATCCACCCTTGTTTGGAACACAGCTGCCCATCCAGATGAGATGCAGTGTGCCAGATGGCTGCAAAGCTCTCCCCAGCTCCCTCTGCAAGGGGCCTGCAGATGAAACGGAAGCCCTCGTCTGCACGGCTCCCCCTTCCAGAAAAGCCGGGCCGACAGACACTCCTCCTTCCTGGCGATTAAACTGCCCCGTGTTTTGCCAAACAAATAAAGCCCTTCATTTCTACCATAAACTTGTTCACACGCGTGGGCTGATTGATCCACCAGTGTGCCTGATTCATCAGGTCTCTCGCTGGTTGGGACGAGAGGCTCTTCTCTCAGGCCCCAGTGAAGAGCTGCCTAATTTCCATCTGAAAGACTCTGTAGAAACCAACCACAGCATTGGAAGAAAGCTGCCTCTTCCCCTTTGGCAGGTTCCTCCTTTTTCTTGATATTTGACTGTGATTGAGGGGGCATTTCCATCTGGCTGGCTGGGGGCTGTCAAGGAGGACATTGGACTTGGCCTCTGAGTCCACTGCAGCCCTTCATGGGAAAAGCCAGGAAGGAACCTTGTCCTGTGTTACTGTTAAGTCTTTTACTGAACTCGTTATAGACAAGGTCTCTTTCCTTGCAGCTCCTCTGTGAGGCAGGTGCTATGGTCATCTGCATGCTCACTTGCTCTCTCTAGTGTCTTTCAAACTCCTGTACACATGCTATGCTCTTTCCTGCCACAGGGACTTTGCACATCCTGCTTTTTCTGCCTGGAGAGCACTTTCCCTCCCCCCTTCACCTGGTAAACATCTCATCTGCCAGCTGAGTCACCACTGCCTCAGGGCAGCCTGGCCACACTGTCACAGCAACTCCTGTTACCTGTTCTTATAGCACCAGCTGTCTCTCTGTTTAGATTTGGCCCAACTAGAGATAACTGTTTCTTTGGGCATGACTCTGTGATGAATATCTGCCTCCTTCTACACTATGATCACCATGAGGGTAGGGGCCATGCTTGTTCTTGATTCCCACTGTGTTTCTGGTGTTTAGCATACGTTCAGGTAGAATTTGATTAATGAATGAGGCATACCCATTTTACAGATGAGGAAACTGAGGCTCAGGAAAGTTACACAATTTGCCTGGTGTTATGCAGTCACTCAGAGGTGGGGCTGGATTTGAACCCACCTGGTTGGTCTCTGGATGCATGCTATTAACCACTTAACTGTGGTAGCTCTCCAACTGCAGAAGTGAGAGAGATTATGCAGGACATGTGTTGCCAGAATCCTAGGGGTCCTCTAGAAGGTGATGTAGGAACATATCTGCCTATGGACCTTTTTACTGTTGCATAGAATGCCCCATTAGGCATTGCACAGAATGCCCCATCTTTCTGTCTTACCCTTAGCAAAGGCCTTTGTAATATTTGAAGAGCAGTTGTTGGTGTGGGAGGATGGACCCTATATCATATTTAGATCTCGTGGTCTGCCTGGCTCCCTGATCTTCTTTAGCTTTAGTTATGCAAAATCCACACTGTCTCTTTTGGTAGATGTTCAGTTTCTTTTCCCTCTTCAAGTTTGCTTAAAACTTGATTCCACAACTGCGGCCTGCTCCCTATCCCCATCCCTTACCCAGGTTGACTTGGATTTTGTCAACAACTACTCCAGACTTTGGTGAAGGCCAGATTGAAGGAAATCTTTAAAAAAGAGGATGTGTGAAGAAAGTGAAGCTACCTGATGGGTGGGCAGTCACTAGGGTCAATCCAAAGGCTGGAAGAAGGGCTGACTTGGAGGACTGGAGGAGTCTCAGGGCTGAGGGTCAGGTCCAGGTTGACTAAAGGGGCTGAGTCTGCGGGGTGAACTTCGAGTATTTAATAAACCCCTCCTTCTCATGGGTGGGAATAATTGATGAGACTGCTAAATTTGATGGGGATTAAAGATCCTTTGGTGGAATTTACCTAGAATGCCAGCAGTGTGACACCACCACGGCATTGATTATTGATTGCCCAGCTGTCATCAGTTTATCAGCCTTCAGTTCTAGCCGTAATTTGCATTAATTATCAAGGCAAGTTTTTACTTTCCTAGTCAATAAAGGGGGTGTTCAGAGAGCAGTGACCGAGGCTGGGCATTACCCAAAATGATGTGTATTTCCTGGGCAAGCTTCTTGCCTGCTCAGCCACAGGTGGAAATACATCCTAAATAACGCATTTGCTTCTTTAGAGGGCTCTGAATAAATGGCAAACAGCTCGAGTCCATTCCTCTACCCATCCATCTACCCACTCACCCATCCATCCATCCACCCACCCACCCAACACTCCCCACCCTCCCTCCATCCATTCATCCACCCAACGCTCCCAACTCTTCCTCCATCCATCTATCCGTCCATCATCCACCCAACCCTCCCTCCCTCCCTCCCTCCATTCCTCCATCCTTCCATCTGCTTGTACCTGTGTTCATTTATTCAGTAAAGACTCATTAACCACCTAGTAGATTCTGGGAAGGCACCTACTCTAGTGGTTGAGAACATAGGCTAGTAACCAGGACCTGGTGGGGTTGGGTCCCCACTGGCAGAGTTGAGTGATCCAGCCTTTTTGTCCCTTCTGCCAAAAGTCCACAAGATCTGGGAGTGGCTCTTTTGGGAGGGGGCTGGTAATGACGGTTGGCCTTTACCCTTCATCACACTCCCTGTGTGGCATCTGGAAAGCCTGTGCCTCAGTCTCCTGTCTGGGGAGTGGGGTTAGGAGTACCAAGCCTGCTTCCCTCCCAGGACTGTTAGGAGGATAAATGAGATGATAAGTGAGGGCCCTTTGAAAATGAAAACATTCTATTTGAATGTAAAGTGTTCTGTGACTGATATTTTCTATCCTGTGAAATCATTGTTGACCCTGAAAATATCTATTCAAAAACTGAACGGAGTAGGGACTTCCCTGGTGTCACAGTGGTCCAATGCAGGGGACACGGGTTTGGGCCCTGGTCTGGGAAGATCCCACATGTCACAGAGCAACTAAGCCCATGTGCCACAACTACTGAGCCCGTGTGCCACAACTACTGAAGTCCACGCGCCTAGAGCCTGTGCTCCGCAACAAGAGAAGCCACTGCAATGAGAAGCCAGCGCACCGCAACAAAGAGTAGCCCCCGCTCGCTACAACTAGAGAAAGCCCGTGCGCAGCAACGAAGACCCAACACAGCCAAAGATAAATAAATAAATAAACAAATTAAAAAACCTGAATGGAGTTAACCCTTCCTCCCTATCTACACTGGGGGAGGGAATCTGTCAAAGATTGTTGTTGCTATTTTACACACGGGGAAAACTAAGGAAGGTGCAGAAATGGGACCAAGACCCCGGACTCCTGACTCTGTCTGTGTAAGGTCTTAAATGGGTGAACTGCTTCGTATTCTTTCTACAGGGTTGCTCTGTAAGAAATATCCCTCATCTAATATTCAAAGGGGGACCTGAGACAGTTTCTAAAAACAAAAGTGGCTGTTGGGTGGGTTCAATTATCTCTACAACTGGGACGGCTCTGGGGATGAAGCAAGAGGAAACATCTTTAGAGTCAGAGGGATTTGGGTTTGAACCCCAGATTTTGACAGTTACAAGCTGGGAGAACTTGGGCAGGTTATTCAACATCTCGGAGCCCCAGTGACCTTGGAAAATAATATGCATTGTATTAAAACTTGTAGGAAGACTCCCACCTGGCCCCTGTAGGCGGAGGGGTGACCAGCAGGGCAGGGTTTGAGTCTCACAGGTGCTCTGACCGACAACACCCAGTCATTCCTACAAATGCTTCCCTGGCAGAGTTTTCTATGTATCAGGGATCATGCAGATGGGATGTTAACACAGTAGTCAGCACAGAAATCAACACTTGTGGGTTTATTTTAGCGCCTTTTTTGTTGTTCTCCATATTTCCGTATTTCCCCAACCCTTAGGAGCATCAGAATCACATGGGAGAGCGTGTTTATTAAATATACGAATTCCTGGGGCTCATGCCCAGAGATTCTGATGCTTAGGGGCTCACCCTGGGTGTATGGTTACAAAAGCTCCCAGGTGAGTCTCCTGTAGCAGGGTTGGCTCTGCCTCGGGGACCCAGTTTGGGAACCAGTCCTTGGTGCTACTTTGTTTAAATGTCAGGGTGGGCTTTTCTACTCCATCTTGTATTATCCTCATTTGTATTCAAGCCTGTATCTTCCTCCTGGACTGTAAGCTCCTTGATGTCAGGATTATCTGTCATATTTGCATCAGTGAACCAAGGTTTCCACAGGTGCTCCGTGGAACAGCATTGCTTGCTGAATGGGGTCAGGCTCTAGGGAGGCGTGTGTGTATGTGTATGTGTGTGTGAGTGTGTGTGTGTGATGTGAATCTTTGTTAAAAGAACCTTTTTGTTTTTCATCTGCATTTGCTGTGAGTCAGTGTGATTTACTCTAATGGCAGCCAGTGCAGCTTAAGCAAGGCTTTGCCCTGAAATGGAGCAAGTTTATAGGTGGGCAGAGCAGCCAAAAGCAATTCCTTGGAAAAGCTTCAGTGTCGTCCTCACTAATTGAACTCAAATTTTCACTTCCGTTTAATACCACCATGAGGGCCATGTTGATTCTCCTGTGGAGTGGGTACTATCAAATTGCCTGTGCAGGTGTATGTGAGTAACTGGGATTGGGTTTGGGGATGGATGCACTTCATCTGTGAACAAAAACAATGGGATAGGTGTCATCATTGGTTACCAGCATGTGTGAGATGGGACTTGGCATCCAAAGGAGGAGCCTCCTTTACATCGTCAACCTTGATCAAACTGTTTCTGAATTCCTCACACACACAGTCAATACCATGATTGGTACTGATTGGATAATACTTCAGTTTCTTCCTATGCTGGGTAGGAAAATAAACTGTAGAAACAACTTCTCGAGCATCCTTTCTTTTGTATCAGGGCTTCTCAGAATGCTGGCCTTAGAACACCTGTGAGGGAATATCTGAGGTGGTTTCTAGACCTACAGTTTCCAAGGTCCCACCTTTTTGAATCAGAATCTCTGATGCTGGGACCACAAAATGAACTGATAACTCAGGAAGTTTGTAATCAAGTAGGGAGATCAGAAGTGTATATGAATAAGTGTAATACAGAGTAGATTAAAAAAACAATACCTTGATTTTTAAATTTTTTATTATTAAAAAAATTTTTTGGACATGCTACGTGGCATGCGGGATCTTAGTTCCCTGACCAGGGATCGAACCCATGCCCACTGCAGTGGAAGCACGGAGTCTTAACCACTGGGCCACCAGGGAATTCCCTACCTTCGTTATTTTTAACGAAATAGGTGTTTAAAAAATTCAAGGAATACAGAATAGTATAAGAGAGAAAGAAAAATCACCTCAAATCTTACCACCCCAAGAAATAAAGCTACTTACTATAAAGTGAAAACCATCCCAGACTCAGTCTGTATACAGATGGAAGGGTGGCTAGAGAGATGGACAGACACTTCTGATCAGACAAAATGGGATTTTTAAAAAGAAAAAGTACTACATTTACTGTTGCATAAATGTAATTGAAGAAAAAGAAACTGAAGTGAAACTGAGGTACCTGGAGATGAGTGTAGGGTCCAGGCTGATGAGGAAGGCAAAGCAAGAAGGGTGGTGAGGTTGTGAAGAGCAGATTTAGAAGGGAGGAGGGGGTGAGGGAGGTGGGAGACAAGCAAACATAGCTAGAGTGGGAATTTTAGATCTTGAGACCAGATGGCTTTACAGTGATGATGAAGATCAAAGCGGGGGCATTAGAATGAAGCTATAAAGCCCCTGTTGGAGGCTGGGATGCATAGATGCTCCCTGTGAATGTCTGCTCATTGATGGTGAGAAATGTGAGCATCCTGGCCCTACCAGATCTTTCCTAGGGACTCTGTGCTCTATTCTTGGGGTGTTTTTATCACCTGGCTCAGAGCAGTGGTCCCCAAAATGGTGTTCCTTGTACTATGACCATTCTATGTAAAATGTTCATGGGTCAAGGATGAAATGAAAAACAACTGGGAAAATGTTGTGGGAATGTGCACATTGGTGAAAAATTGCTCTTTATCCTTTCTGGGGGATTGTTCTTTATTTTGAAGTGATGTCTGTTCTGTTCAATTTTATTTGGCACTTTTGGATTTTTTTTCTTTTCTGAAATGCTATGGGGTAGAAATGTCTAATACTTACTCATATCCAGTTCTTGTCTCCTTCTCAGTAGTGGGAGGATGACACTCCCTTCCTCCATTTCTCTCGATGGGGCGGGGGGAGGGATGTGACTAGTATTGGCCAATGGGCTGGGGCAGAAGTGCGATGTGTCGGTTCTAGGCTGGAGCATTTAACACCTAGTGCATGGTCTTCTGGCTCTGTCTTCATTCTGCTGCCCTGATGGGTGATGGAACCTCTGTTAAGTTCAACGTGGAAACAGAATCCCTTCCACCCTGCTCCTTGACATGGAATGCACATGAAGCGTGAGTGAGAAAAGGAACTCCTAAATGTCCTAAGGCACTGACACTTGGGGGTGGTTTGTTATTGCACCAAAACCTAATCCAGGTTGATTGATTATGGTAGTATTTTTTTTTGGGAGGGGGTGAAATTGGTAGCTTAAAAATGTCCTTTCTTAACCTCACCAACCCTCCAAAAAAAGGGGAACATTATGTGGGTTCCCAAAATTAAAAAAATATTTTTTGGCTTATGAAGTAGAACAATCTGGGAGTCAAGCGTAGAGAAGCACAGTGTGGAGTATCTACAAGCCCAGTTTTATTTCCCTTAGCCAAGTTGTGGAGAATTTCTGTCTTTCCTATTCCACATTCCAGGGACTCTCTTTCTTTTAATATTAACATATTTGTGTTATTATATTTTTGGCTGCATTGGGTCTTCGTTGCTGTGCGTGGGCTTTCTCTAGTTGTGGTGAGCGGGGGCTACTCTTTGTTGTGGTGCGTGGGCTTCTCATTGTGGTGGCTTCTCTTGTTGCAGAACACGGGCTCTGGGTGCGCGGGCTTCAGTAGTTGTGGCACGCGAGCTCAGTAGTTGTGGCTCGCAGGCTCTAGAGCCCAGGCTCAGTAATTGTGGCACACGGGTTTAGTTGCTCTGCCGCATGTGGGATCCTCCTGGACCAGCGCTTGAACCTGTGTGCCTCTGCATTGGCAGGAGGATTCTTAACCACTGCGCTACCAGGGAAGTCCCTCCAGGGACTCTTGAAGAGACTTTGGTAAAATGTTACAGCTTAAATGGTGCTGGGAGCTGCAGACCACCCTGACTCAGTTCTAGGGGTAGAATCCCTTCCTGCTTCGGAAGGAGCTTCGTGCCCTTGTGATAGTTCAACCCTTTAGAGGGATTCTGTACTAATTACATTAAAACATGGCCATGGCTTCTGCTTCGTTGTCCCCCAAATTAAACACCTCAGTCACACAAACACACCCTGTCAGATTTAGTGCAACTGATTCCCAACTGTCACTAAGGACAAAATTAGATTATATTTTTTCCAGTTCAACTGAAAGAAAATTGACAATAAAATGCTGATCAATATGTGCAGCTCAGGAAGTACAGCCTGCTTTGAGATGCAGAAGAAGTGTTTGTTTTAAACATCTATACTCTTGAGTAAAGAAAAAAAAAATCCATTCCTCTTTTCTAGAGGGGGAAGACTGAGAGCTGGGCTTAGCAACAGCTTGACTGTTGGAGTCTGAATTAAGCCAATAAAATAGATGTTCCCCTGGATAGAAGGGTGCATTTCTGCTTTTCTGGGGACCATGCTTTTATGGTGAAGTTTGCTCTCTGTCTTTGGTGGTGTGTGTGTCTCCGGGTGTGTGTGTCTGTGGGTGGACGTCTGCATGCAAATGACAGTGTGTACCTGTGTGGGTGTGTGCAAAATTCCCATGTGAACCTCAGCTTTGTGTGAATCTTAGGGCCTTGAGTCCAGTGGATGCCATTTTAAGAAAAATCACTCAAAAACGAGTCAGAAAGAATTGAAATCAAATCCCAGTTTTAAAAGCCAGGTTTGTAGGCAGCTCTGGATTTTCTTTGTTTGGGATTCTACCTGCCTCCACATGACATTTTTGCTTCTTTTTTAAATGATCAGAATCAAAGGGTTAAAACTGATCATGAGCACAAAAGAGTAGACAGTGTATGATTCTCTTTACATGAAGGTTTCTCAACTGAGAGAGAGACTATTGACATTTCAGGTTGGATATTTCCCTGTTGGGGGCTGCCCTGTGCAGGAGTTCTGTAACAAGGGGCACGCATGAGGTTCGAGTTGAGATGGAGAATCACGGTGAGACTGAGGAATTTGGCTATAGTGTCTTGAAGATACCCACAGTTTCTGGAGTCCTGACTGCACTTCTGTGGAATCAGGACTGGGTGGAATTCCCAGTTGCCACCTGTCTCCTATTCATTCAACGAACATGCAGGGAACCACTATGTGCCTAGAACTTGCCAGGAGAGGAGAAGAAAAAGATGATTGAGACATGGATCCATCAGAGGTCACTCTACCCTAACACAAATCAGATAAGAACACAGGGTCTTGTGGGGTAAGTGCCTTGATAGACCTCATCCTGCAGGCTATGTGAGAATGAAGGACTTTAAAAAAAATTACACATGAAAATGTATTGCACTTCATATATACAAATGTGATTTGTGTTAACTCTGTAGTATAATTATGCCCATATTCTTAGCATTATTTTTAAAATTATTTTTATTTTTTTTTTTTTGCGGTACGCGGGCCTCTCACTGTTGTGGCCTCTCCCGTTGCGGAGCACAGGCTCTGGACGCGCAGGCTCAGCGGCCACGGCTCACGGGCCCAGCCGCTCCGCGGCATGTGGGATCTTCCCAGACTGAGGCATGAACCCGTGTCCCCTGCATCGGCAGGCGGACTCTCAATGACTGCGCCACCAGGGAAGCCCTAGCATTATTTTTTGAAAGAGATTTGTTTCTTAGCAAATCATCTCTAGACTATGCTGAACTGGAAATTTACTTAGAAGCAATAAAAAACACAGGAATGCCAGGACTTATGCAGGAGATTCTAAAGTCAGTGGGCAAAGCAAAAAATTCAATACAGTTCACGTTACTCTTGAAAATCCCCTCCATCTTTCATAAAGTACAGAGGTCAGACTGACCACGGCTCACCAGCTTCCACCCAGCACGTCTTCCTCCAGGTTGGAACAGACAGTGGTTTCTTTGGTGGGCAGCTGATGAAGTCATTGAGGGGTCACCTTTTATGAATATTTGTGTTTTCAACCCCAAAATCATTCATCAAAGTGAGATGTTCTCACTGAGGAAAGCAAGCACAAGCTCCTGCATGAAGGCTTTGCTCACAACTCTTACTTCTCTCTCTTTTACCCCTCTTTGTTCTTGCCAAGTACTGATGGTTCATTTCCCACAGATTAAAAGAGCCCAAGTGGATCTATACCTATGAGTGGAATTGCTGGGTCATGTGGTAACTCTATATTTAATTGTTTGAAGGGCTGCCAGACTGTTTTCCAAAGTGGCTGCACCATTTGACATTCCCACCAGCAGTGTGTGAGTGTTCCAATTTCTCCACATCCTCACCAACCCTTGTTACTGGCAGTCTTTTTGATTCTAGCCATCCTATGGGTGTGAAGTGGGATCTCATTGTGGTTTTCATTTGTATTTCTCCAAAGGCTAAGGATGCTGAGTGTCTTTTCATGTACCTATTGGCCATTTGTATATCTTACTTGGAGATAGGTCTATTCAGAAATGAAATCATAGGTTCACACAAAAACTTATACATGAATATTTACAGTAGCATCATTCATAATAGCCGAAAGGTGGAAATAGCCCAAATGCCCTTTAACAGATGAATAGATAAACAGAATGTGGCATAGCCACACAATGGAATATTATTTGTCCATAAAAGGAGTGAACTTCTGATACTTGCTATAATATTGATGAATCATGAAAACATTATGCTGAGTGAAAGAAGCTAGACACAAAAGGTCACATATTATATGATTATATGATTCCATTAATATGAAAGGGCAAAATAGGGAAATCTACAGAGACAGAAAGTAGATTAGTGGTTGTCTAGGCCTGGGGTGTGGGGCTGGGGGTGGTGGGTGAGAGCTAAAGGATATGGGACTGCTTTTTGAGGTGGTGAGATGTTCTCAAATTGACTGTGGTGACTGTTGTATGTATCTGTGAATATATGTAAAATGATTAAAATGAAAAAAGTGTAAAAGAAATGTAAAAAACCAAAAGAAGGCAAGTTGCAATTCTATTGATCACTTGATGGGCTTAAAAATACAAATTCCTGGGCTCTACCTCCAGTGATTCTGACTCAGTCGATCTTGGGTAGGGCTTGGGTATTCCTGAGGGATTCTGCCATTCAGCCTGATTTGGGGCCTACTGTGTCCATGGGGAACCCTCTGTCCTCTGAGATCTAGAGGTCACGGTGATGGTGGCTCATATTTATGGAGAGCTTGCCATGTTCTAGGTACTGTGCTGATCACCTTCATCTCCTCTTAATCACACAATAACTTCCTTATAAGGTAGATAATATGTCCTTTGCTTTAGAGATAAGAAATTGAGGTTTTAGAAACACTTGAGTAACTTGTTCATAGCCTCAGTAGGAAGTGGTGGAGCTGGAAGATGTACTGGGAGCATCTACTCAGGAACCAGTGCTTTCAAGGCCACAAATTCTGTGATCCATGGACGCCTGAAGCCCTACCTGAGATTTCTGCTGAGGCTGGGGTGGGGCTCAATATCTTACAACCTTCCCAAGGTCCTGGGCATCTGAGTCCAAGTCTGCTATCTTTATCTCCCAGTCTGCTTTGATTTCCAAAGCATAAACCATTTGCACCAAACATGAATGGATTTTGTTGACTTGTTGAGATTTGGGGCCAAGGACAGGGTCACATTGCTCCCTGCTTGGTCTTGGCCGACTCACTGACTTCTCTCACTTTGCTTCACTCCTGTATTTTTCCACATACCTCCTCCATCCTGGATTGCTCTGAGAACTCTGAGTTCTTGTCTCTTTACTTTACAGAGCACCTTCACTATTCCCTGCAAAAATCCCCAAAGTATGTAGTTGAGCCATGTCAGCATTCGACCTGCAGAAAATTCCACAGACAGGATCTGCCCTCTGGACAGTGGTTATACTTACAGATTGATGAGATGTTATTTTGTTTTTCTCTCTAAAATATACTGCTTAGCTATCAAACCTTTGGCGCCTGGCTGCAGTCCTCAGCTGGAGGCAAGTGGGGTGAATACTGCTTCTTTGCAACCTGAGGAGGAATGCTGCCACTTAAAGAAGGAGAAACTGGCTCTTTTTGAGAGGCGGAGGGAGGCTTCCGGAGCTGCTGCCAGTTTGTTTGGAGGCAAAATGGTTGTTGTATTAAAATTGCCCAAACTTGGGCTGGTGCCCTGTGTGTTCAGAGCTCAAAGCCATGATTACTTGAAATTTTTTTTTTTTTGGTTGGTTTTCCATCCTGTTGTTTGGCTGTTTTCCGCTAATAGCTTCAGTCTCAAGGTTCAGTTCAACAGACACTAACTGCACCTACTATGTGCTGTCCTTATAGCACCTACTATGTGCTAGGCCCTGGGGATATAGTGGCAAGCAAGGTAAACACAGCACTTGAACAGGAGACTGTGGTTCCCACTGTCAACCCCCTGCCCCCCACCAAAGAGAGAGGCCACCATTGGGCTTCTGCAGATCTCAGATCACCTTGCATCTTCTCCCTAAAGAGGGAAGGTGAGGAGATTTGGTGTCCAAGGGCCCTTGAGGAAGATTTAGCTGAGTTGCCACCAAAGTTTGGAGTGATGGGGAGGAGCTAGCATTTGTGTTTAGAGGTGAGAAAGTGAGGGCAGCTTGATTTTAGAGGCAGTTAAGATTAACAGGAGGCTTTTTGGGATTTCCATGTGTAGTGGAGACCTGCTACAGTGAGGGTCCCTGTGGCTGAGCTTGTGGTCAGTGGAATGACCATATGAGGGTCCCCAGATATTATCAGGAGCAGCTGCAACAAGGGTGACAGCTCATGGAGACTCATGGAGAAGGAAAAGAAACCCTGATAATGACAAGATAGAATTCCCCACCTGCCAGGCGTATGGGTACTCAGAGCAGATTTAACTGGAGTTACAGAAATAGGAATGTGCCATTTCTTACACCCGGGAGGGGTGGAACAAAATATATTCCCTCTGGCTTGGAGGGAAGGAGAACGCCAGCAGGCATGACTCCACCTTTCCATTCTTAAACCGTGTGTCTAGAAATGCAGTTCCTACTGGTCCACAGACCAAAGCTCCATAAACACTAATACCACTGCTGCATTTCTCCTGCCTGGCGCTCTCCCCAGTTTCCCCTCTTTGGTAGATAGAGGGAGGAGGTTCCAGCATCACTTTTGAGGATGAGCTGGGAGAGAAGTTTCCACATCTCTCTCCGCCCCTTTTGTGAGAGGACACATTGATCTGGTTGGCGAGACAGAGGAAATGCTGACTCTGTCTGAACACGTTCACATATTAGTGGATGGGTTACTTTGCCTAAAGTGTGGCAACGGGGTTCACCTCCTTGGTCCCTCACACAGAACCCAGGCTTTTTGGGGCAAGTAAGACAGACAAGACCTGCCTGGCAGAGCCATCCAGCAAGTGACTGTCCACCCGTCTTGAACAACAGGGGTTTATTGTCTCAAATACTAAGACCAGAGGTAGTTGACTCCAGGGTTTGCAGAATGAATAGCTCGAGATAACGGATTTCTTGTTTGCCTTTTCTGTGATGCTCTTGCCTTCCCCCCCACCCATCACAGAGGGATGGAGGAGGCTGCCACAATCCAAATAGGAAGTCCTTATGTGACAACAGACAAAGGCAAGAAGGAAGGGACACAGTATCTCTCTGCACATTTCTATATTAAAACCTCTCCTGGAAAATCCCAGCAGACATCCTACATCTCAGCCACATCAGCCCTCAATAGAGCAGGTAGAATGGAGTCTTGGGACCAGTCCTAAACCAATCACTGGCTAAGGGGGGTTTGAGTAACATTACTTTAGGATCTAAGCCTCAGACTAGGGAACGACAAACTTTTTCTGTTAAAAAAATGGTAATATATTTTAGGCTTTTTGGTTCAGACACCCTCTGTTGCAACTTCTCAACTCTACCATTGTAGCATGAAAGCAGCCACAGACAACACATAAATGAAGGGGCATGGCTTTGCTGCAATAAAACTTTATTTACAAAAACAGTCAGTGGGCCAGATTTGGCCCTTGGGCTGCACTTTGCCAAACCCTGCTTAAACTAATCATGATTCATTCTCTGAGGCCAGCACTTCTAAGAAACAAGGCTGCCCCATATCTGAGTGAAATAGGAGTTCTGCGAACAAGGAGGGAGAAAGGAATAACCAGTTTCTGGGTAGATAACTGATAGTGTCAGGGCCAAAGTAGCTCTTCAGTCCACTTTGTAATAAATAAAGGCGATTGAAAGATCCCCATATAGCTGTCTGTCTTTGTATCAGTCAGCTATTGCCACAAAAGTGCCATATAACAAGCCACCCCAAATCAGTGGCTTTACACAACAACTACAGTATATATTTTTGTGGATATGCAGGTCAGCTGAGGGTTGGTTGATCTAGGCTGGGTATATCTGGGAAGCTCTGCTCTGCTCCTTGTGTCTCTTATCTTCTTCTGGGACCAGCAGACTTGCCTGGTTGTGTTCTCATGGTGATGGCAGAGGAAAAGAGAGCAAGAAGGATTGAACACCCACTGTGCAAGCTTCTGGTCACATAATGCAGACCAACATTCCTTTGGCCAAGGCAAGACATACAACTAAACCTGATGTCAAGGGCTGGAGAAATATATGCTGACTCTTTAGTGAGAAGAACTGTGAAATCATACGGCAAAGGGCCTGGATTTAGGGCATTGTGAAGAACTGGGTCCATTAATGCACTGTAATCGACTACAACCCCCAACTACCAATAAAATCCAATAAATACTTGTTTAATGCACCTGTGCCTGAATGCTTCTGGCTGCAGTCCAGGCAATGGGAACCTGGCTGGGGAGGGACCATACAGGGCATTGCTGTCCCGTAGGTCTGGGTGTAATTGCATGTGGCCAACTCTGCACTGACCATGGCTGACTTGCTTTGTCCTGAGTCCCCAAGGGGCAATGCTTGGCCTCATTCCATTCCTGAGTAATTTTGACAAAGCTGGTTTCAGGACCCTAGAAAGAAAATCAATTGTAGATTTGAATTTTGCAGGAAGTAAGAATGGTCGAATATATATACGCTTTTACATGCTGGTAATTATTTCCTCACCACAAAGAAGGCTGGCTATTAGGAAGCTGCTGTTAGATTCATTTGCCCCATGGACTTGTGTGTGTGTGTGTGTGTGTGTGTGTGCGCGCGCGTGCGCGCGTGCGCACGCGCGCACACACCTACTTGTTGGAGCTACTTCCTTTTATAATAACATTAGCCAACATTTTAAAATAAAGGGAGGACATTAAATAGGCTTCCCCAGACAGCCACTCTGCCCTTTCAAAGTGGTTCACACATCGTAAAATAAAACAAATAAACATAGTCACGTTAAAAAACAAAAAAACAACCTCTTTGTTAAATTGGTTCTGGCTTCAACAAAAACTCTGTTTGCCTGAAGAGTGGAAGGTCCTTGTGACCCATGGTACTGCACACAGGAGTCCCACATTTCATTTCCCTTTCTTAACATCTTCAAGTTGCTGGAAAAGACCAGATGGGATCTATGTGAATTTTTGAGATTTTTTTTGGAGGAGTGGAGGTTGGGATGGATTCATTTGTTCAGTAATCAGCACATATTCATGGGATGCCTGTTCTATCCTAGACACTGTACCAGGAACTGAGGATATGATAAGTTGCGAAAGCAGGCAGGGCTCCTGCCTTCAGGGAGTGAGAAGTTTAGGATTTCACCTTCCAGTAAGGTAGCCACTAGCCATGTGGGGTTACTGAGCACTTGAAATGGGGAGTGTACAAATTGCAATGTGTCGGAAGTGAAAATACACACTGGATTTTGAAGACAATATAAAAAAATAACGTGAAGTGTTTCATTACTATTTTAAGAACTGTTTAATACATGCTGAAATGTTATTTTGGATATACTTGGTCAAATAAGTGATACTAAAATTACTTTCACCTGTTTCATTTTATTATTATTATTTTAAACGTGACTGCTACAAATTGTGAAAGGAAGCATGTGGTTACATCATATTTATTTTGGACATTGATGGTCCAGAGGGGGTATGGGCATTAAGTTGAAAGTTAACCAGGTCATTGACACATTTGTCACAAGTGCTCTGAAAGAGAAGTGAAAGGTATGAAGAGAATATACACATGGTGAGAGGGAACCTCAGTCTCAGAGGGTCAGGAAGGGCTTCCTTAGACTGTCTGGAAGTTCCTCAAAAGTTTAAGCATAGAGTTTTCATATGACCCAGAGATTCTACTCCTAGGTATAGACCCAAGAGGAAAGAAAACATGTCCATACAAATATGTAAACACATGTCATAGCAACACTATTCATAAAAGTCAAAGAGCAGAAACTAACCAAATGTTTATCAACTGATGAATAGATAAATAGAATGTGGTCCATCTGTACAATGGAATATTATTTGGCCATAAAAATGAATGAAGCGCTGATACAGGCTATAACATGAATGAACCTTGAAAATATGAGGCTCAGTGAAAAAAACCAGACACAGAAGGCCACATATGGTTTGGTTCCATTTATATGTAATGTCTATAATGGGCAAATCCATAGGGACAGAAAGAAGATTAGTCATTGCCAGGGGTTGGGGGTTGAGGGAAATGGTAAGTGACTGCCAATGGATACAGGGTTTCTTTTTGGGGTGATGAATATGTTCTAAAATTGTAGTAGTTGTTACCCAACTCTGTGGATACACTTAAAACCGTTGAATTGTATACTTTAGGTGGATGAATTGTATGGTATGTGAATTATATTTCAATAAAGCTGTTATATTAAAAAAATAAAGTCCTCCTTGATGAGATGACATTTAAGGGGAGACCTAGAGGGCGAATGTGTTAACCAGGTAAGAAAGGTTGGGAAGAGCATTTCAAGGTGAGGAACAGCATATGTGAAGGCCCTGAGGTAGAAAGGAATGTAGCAAATTTGAGGAACATCAAAGAGGTTCATGTGGCTGGAGCCTGGATGGCAAGGGAGAGTATGAGGAAAAGGATCTAGAGGAGGGAGAGGCAGGCTCACGTAGGTCTCCTATGAAGGCGTTGGAATGACATGCTAGCTGTGTCACCTTGGGCATCCTGCTTAACCGCCCGTTAGTGAAATAAAATGTGTTGTAAGGATGAAATAGGATAATCGTGCTCAGTAAAGATGAGCTTGTGTGATTGTTAACTCACAGAACAGTGGGGAGCCATCAGAAAGGAGTGATCTGTTTGGATGTGCATTCTGAGGGTATTCCTTTGGTCTCTATGTGGAGTACGAGATTGCAACAGGAGAAGGAGAAATGGAGAGAGCAGTTCAGAGGTGTTTATAATCAAACAGGTGGAGACTGTGGCTTGATTCATGATGATATCAGAGGGTGGCTGAGCAGTGAGTGGATTCCAGAAAGATTCAGGAGGTGAAGCCAACAAGACTTGGCCATTGAAGGTGGGTTGAGTGGGCTGGAGGTCTGGAGAGAAAGGGTGTGAACAAAAAGCTTTGCTAATTGGGTCCTGCAGTCTGAGAAGCCTTGGGGCCTCTGCAACCAGGAGTGTTGGCGTTTGTGATGAAGACATCTAGACTTGGAAATGCTATTTGCAGTATGTTCTTGTACAGTCAGCAACTCCCACCCCCTACCCCTTGTCCTGAACTTATTAATTTTTTGTTTTAATTCATCGCAGAGGGATGTTCCTTTGCTTTTGTGAGAAATACGAATACCACTGAGAAAGCATACTAGAATAATCTGGATTGCTGTGGGGAGTGAAATCTATTCAGATTTGCGCCAGTGTTATCATATTGGTCTAAATCCACTTCTGGCTGGCTACAGGAGGACAGTCCATGCTCAACTTGCTTTGATTTGAAAGACCCCAGCAATGAGCACATTTGGTGTTGCCAACCGAACTCTTTCATGCAGAGAAAGCAATGTTAAGAGTCTCCTCTGCTGTTTTCTCCCCCAAATCATTTGGCAGAAATGTTGCTGGGAGCTTGTTGCTGATTTTCTTGGGTTTGATATTGCTGTGGAAAGCCTGCACTAACACTCAGCCGTGTTATTAAGCCACAGCTCCAGCGTGGGCTGTGATTTGTTTTTCCTGTGAGTGACATGACCATATTTTCCATAAAAATCCAATGCAAATAGACTCTGGAGCACCAACACCATCACTTCCCCTGATTGGGAGGGAAGGCAGCTGGGGTGATTCTAGTTGGATACGTGCACCAGAGTTGTTTGCAGAAGCTCATTCCTCCTAAGTGAACTCTGGGGTGTCCCACTTTGGTTTTGGGGCAGAGTTTCTAGAAGTGGCAAGTCAAATTTCAGAAGGAATTTGTAAAGTTAGGTTGGACCCATGGCTGGGATCAAGGCTGGTCTCTGTATATACCCCAAGGGAAAATAGCATGAATTTTCTTTCCAAATGCCCTCTCACTGGGTTCCTTGGCCTCCTGTGTCCTAGAGCTGGAGAACCCACGGAATGTATCAACTGGTGAGGATCCAAAGGAGCTAAAATGTGTCCCCACATGCTGGGATTGGGGCTGCTGTTGTCACGCTTTACTCCCATCCCTGCAGCAGCCAGGCATCCACACATGGTCATCCTTAATGAAATGTCCCTCTCTCCCCCGACTGCCTTATTTCAGTCTGAACTGTGTCCATTTCTTAGACCAATGGGTCTTGACCTTGGCTGTGCCTTGGAATCTCCTGGGAGATTAAAAAAATACTGATGTCTCATTCACTCAGTGTACTGTTTTTGAGGATTATCCATGCTGTAGTGTATATTGGTACTTTAGTCTTTTTTATGGCCGAATAATGTTCCATCATAGGAATTGTCCACATTTTGTTTATCCATTCATCCGTTGATGGACATCTGGGCTGTTTCCACCTTTTGGCTATTGTATGTATTATGTGACTGCATTTATATGAAATATATGACATAGGCAAACCCATTGAGACAGAAAGCAGTTTAGGGGCTGGAGGGAAGGTGGAGGGACTGCTAACAGTGTGAGGTTTCCTTTTTTTATTTTTTATAATATTTTAAATTAATTAATTAAATTTTGTTTTTTTTAACATCTTTATTGGAGTATAATTGCTTTACAATGGTGTGTTAGTTTCCGCTCTATAACAAAGTGAATCAGCTATACATATACATATGTTCCCATATCTCTTTCCTCTTGCGTCTCCCTCCCTCCCACCCTCCCTATCCCACCCCTCTAGGTGGTCACAAAGCACCGAGCTGATCTCCCTGTGCTATGCAGCTGCTTCCCAGTAGCTATCTATTTTACGTTTGGTAGTGTATATATGTCCATGCCACTCTCTCACTTTGTCAAAGCTTATCCTTCCCCCTCCCCATATCCTCACTATATCCATTCTCTAGTAGGTCTGTGTCTTTATTCCTGTCTTACCCCTAGGTTCTTCATGACATTTTTTTTCTTAGATTCCTTATATATGTGTTAGCATATGGTATTTGTCTTTCTCTTTCTGACTTACTTCACTCTGTATGACAGTCTCTAGGTCCATCCACCTCACTACAAATAACTCAATTTCGTTTCTTTTTATGGCTGAGTAATATTCCATTGTATATATGTGCCACATCTTCCCTTTCCATTCATCCGGTGATGGACACTTAGGTTGTTTCCATCTTCTGGCTATTGTAAATAGAGCTGCAGTGAACATTTTGGTACATGACTCTTTTTGAATTATGGTTTTCTCAGGGTATATGCCCAGTAGTGGGATTGCTGGGTCATACGGTAGTTCTATTTTTAGTTTTTTCAGGAACCTCCATACTGTTCTCCGTAGTGGCTGTATCAATTTACATTCCCACCAACAGTGCAAGAGGGTTCCCTTTTCTCCACACCCTCTCCAGCATTAATTGTTTGTAGATTTTTTGAAATTCTTAATAATTTTGAACAGAGGCTTTTGCACTTTATTTTGCACAATGTCCTACAAATTAGGTAGCTGGCGTTGCTTGAGCCAGAAGGCGAATGGTGGCCCCATTTATGAAGGTAGAGGGGGCTAGAAGGGGGACATTTGGGGGGGGGAGATATGGAGTTTGGACCATGGTCAGTTTGAGAGGCCAGTTAGGCACCCCAGTGGAGCTGCTGGGACGCACAGGCTCAGCGGCCATGGCTCACGGGCCCAGCCGCTCCGCGGCATGTGGGATCCTCCTGGACTGGGGCACGAACCCGTGTCCCCTGCATCGGCAGGCGGACTCTCAACCACTGCGCCACCAGGGAAGCCCCTCCCTTGCTGCTTTTAATATGTGTTCTTTGTATTTAATTTTTGACAGTTTGATTAATATGTGTCTTGGCGTGTTTCTCCTTGGATTTATCCTGTATGGGACTCTCTGTGCTTCCTGGACTTGATTAACTATTTCCTTTCCCATATTAGGGAAGTTTTCAACTATAATCTCTTCAAATATTTTCTCAGTCCCTTTCTTTTTCTCTTCTTCTTCTGGAACCCCTATAATTCGAATGTTGGTGCATTTAATGTTGTCCCAGAGCTCTCTGAGATTGTCCTCAGTTCTTTTCATTCTTTTTTCTTTATTCTGCTCTGCAGTAGTTATTTCCACTATTTTATCTTCCAGGTCACTTATCCGTTCTTCTGCCTTAGTTATTCTGCTATTAATCCCTTCTAGAGTATTTTTAATTTCATTTATTTTGTTGTTCATCGTTGCTTGTTTCATCTTTAGTTCTTCTAGGTCCTTGTTAAATGTTTCTTGCATTTTGTCTATTCTATTTCCAAGATTTTGGATCATCTTTACTATCATTATTCTGAATTCTTTTTCAGGTAGACTGCCTATTTCCTCTTCATTTGTTAGGTCTGGTGGGTGTTTATCTTGCTCTTTCATCTGCTGTGTGTTTTTCTGTCTTCTCATTTAGCTTATCTTACTGTGTTTGGGGTCTCCTTTTTGCAGGCTGCAGGTTCGTAGTTCCCGTTGTTTTTGGTGTCTGTCCCCAGTGGCTAAAGTTGGTTCAGTGGTTGTGAAGGCTTCCTGGTGGAGGGGACTAGTGCCTGTGTTCTGGTGGATGGGGCTGGATCTTGTCTTTCTGGTGGGCAGGTCCACGTCTGGTGGTGTGTTTTGGGGTGTCTGTGGACTTATTATGATTTTAGGGAGCCTCTCTGCTAATGGGTGGGGTTGTGTTCCTGTCTTGCTAGTTGTTTGGCATGGGGTTTCCAGCACTGTAGCTTGCTGGTCGTTGAGTGAAGCTGGGTGTTGGTGTTGAGATGGAGATCTGTGGGAGATTTTCGCCGTTTGATATTACGTGGAGCTGGGAGGTCTGTTGTTGACCAGTGTCCTGAAGTTGGCTCTCCCACCTCAGAGGCACAGCACTGATTCCTGGCTGCAGCATCAAGAGCCTTTCTTCCACATGGCTTTCGCGCCACCGTGGTCTTAAAGCTCCTGTGCCTGCTCCTCAGGCCAGGTTCCCGTGGGAGATAATTAATTAATTTTTGACTGCACCACAGCTTGTGGGATCTCAGTTCCCCCACCAGGGATCAAACCTGGGCCACAGCAGTGAAAGCTTGGACTCATAGCCACTCGGCCACCAGGGAACCTCCATAAGCTCTAATTTTTTTTTTTATAAATTTGGCCATGCTGTGCAGCATGCGGAATCTTAGTTCTCTGACCAGGGATCAAACCTGAGGTTTCCTTTTGAGAACGTTTTGGAACTAGATAGAGGTGGTGGTTGCATAACACTGTGAATATCCCAAATGTTACTGTATTGTCTGTACACTTTAAAATGGTGACATTTATGTTATATACATTTTACCTCAATTAAAAAAAATACCACTGCTTGTGTTCCATCCCCAGAGGTTCTAAAGTAGTTAGTCCGGGGAGTGGAGCCTGGATTTGGATTTTAAAAGCCCCCAGGTGATTCAAATGTGCAGCCTGGGCTGAGATCTCCTGCTTAAGACTTTCCTCCTAGGACTTCCCTGGTGGTGCAGTGTTTAAGAATCCGTCTGCCAATACAGGGGACACAGGTTTGAGCCCTGGTCCAGGAAGATCCCACATGCGGTGGAGCAACTAAGCCCACGTGCCACAACTACTGAGCCTGCGCTCTAAAGCCCATGAGCCACAACTACTGAAGCCTGTGTGCCTACAGCCCATGCTCCGCGACAAGAGAAGCCACCACAATGAGAATGCCGCACACTGCAATTAAGAGTAGCCCTGCTCACCGCAACTAGAGAAAGCCCGTGCACAGCACCAAAGACCCAATGCAGCCAAAAATAAATTAAAAAAAAAAAAGTAAAAAAGGACTCCCCTCCTGGAATCGACCCTTTCATGTTATATTTGTGTTCATTTCTAGCCTCTAGCACAGCTCTGCCTTTCCATTTTCCTTCACGTTTTTGGGGTAATTTGTATGCCCCAGCATCCTTGCTAACTGTGTAGCTTCTCTGAATCCAAATCTGACCTATCAAGTCAGAATCTTATAAGTGAGGCCCAGGATGGTACATATTTCCCAAGCAACCCCAGGCAACTGTTATGTGCCCAATGGTCTGCGAACTACTTATGCAAACTCTTAGGTTTCCCCACTGTTCGCCTCTCCGTGTATTAGCGACTAGGCCGTTGCCTTGTGGATGTGGTGTGAACAAGGCCAAGGTGGTCCCTCTCTCACTGTGCTCTCAGTGAAGCAGCAGAGCACACAATGATACATTTGGCACAGGCAGCAGAGCCCTTGTGTTTGACACGCGTTTGGGAGACTCCTGGGCAGAAAGAGGAGGGTGATCACAGCCCTGCATCACTTTCTCCCAGGTTGGGTCTCCCTGGGGAGGCTGAGAGCACAAGTCTGAAAACAGGTTCAAATCCAAGTTCTACATCTTTCTTAGTTCTGTCAATTATGTAAGCCTGTTTTTATATTTGTTGTCTATTGTGTAACAATATTACTGCAAACTTAGTGGCTTAAAATAACACACATTTATTAGGGCACCGTTTCTGTGGGTCAGAGGTCCAGGCGGGGGGTTTGGATGGGTCCTCTCCTCTGGGTCTCACAAGGCTGCAATGCAAGGTGTTGGCTAGGCTGTGTCCTCATCTGGAGGCTCCAGTGATGATTGATCTGCTTCCAAGCTCACGTGATTGTTGGTGGCATTCAGTTCCTTGCAGCCTGCCAGACTCAGGGCCTTTGTTTCTCATTGGTTGGATTTTAGTGAAGATTAAATGAGAGAATTATTTATTATTATCATCACTGTTACCAATGTTAATATTATCAGGTCATACTGGTCTTTGGTCTCCTGGATATGAAAGGCTCCCTCTTTGGCCCCAAATTTCCTCCTGAGATCTTCCTATGCTGTTCTCACAGAATCTCCTTCATCTCACCTTGGAGATCCAACCCTGGACCCTGTATCCTTTCCCCAGTTTGACTTGTCTGGAACATGGACTAAATTAACTGGGTGTTAAAGTTGGGTGTGACACTTTATAAAAAGCAGCATCTTTACCTGAGTTCAAGATATCTTTGAGGGACTCTGTCCCTGGTAGTATCTGTAACTCTGGTTTCTTCCCTACTTTGAGTTCTTCACTAGAACAGCAGGAGGGAGCTCCCGTCCTGTTTTAAAAGTCTGCCTCTCCACTGCATTCCAGTTTCCCGCTTGAGAGATGATTATATACCCAGTGCCCATTGGGTCCATTTAATGAAAAAATATGTTAATGCTCTGGGCCAGATATTGTGCTTGGTTCCAGGGATGTAAAAATCAATAAGATATATCCCTGTTCCTCGAGGAGCTTAGAGTTCAGTGGAGGAATTTAGACTTGTGGTAGTGTTTCTCATTTCAGGACTGATGTTAGTGTTTGCATACAAAGAGATTTTTAGGTGGACTGAGAGCTGAGTGTAGGTGCTACACAGACTTGGTATTAAATAATGTTTCAGTTACAATGTGATAAAGTTATTTACTTTTTAATTCTCTCTCATCTTTATGACTGTGTCAAGAGCAAACTCTGTAGGTGCTAAAATGTCTTAAACACTTTATAGTCTCCCTTTTAAACATAAAGAGCAGGGTGTAGCTCAGACTCTTCTGTAGCCAACAGTATCCAGCTAGAATTGAATAATATTATATTGCCATTGACTTTATTTTTTGCAGGCATAGCAGTAAATGAGTCCTTTAAAAAGAAATGTATTTAAGTAAAAAAAGCGATCAGCTGCACTTTGAAAAGAGGGTTGCCATATTTTAGCACCAGTTGATTATTGCTGGATCTACTGATGGTTTAAACAAATCTGGAAGTCTGGACTTTGTGTGAAAAGGTCTAATTATTGTATGTTGGCTCAAATAAGAAATGCTGTGTGGTTCAAACAAAATACACTGTAGGCAGCTGGTTTGTAACCTTGGTAGTGAGAGGTGTAACACAGGCAGTGTATTAATTTTTTTTTGAGAAATTTATTTATTTATTTATCTTTGGCTGCTTTGGGTCTTCGTTGCTGCACGTGGCCTTTCTCTAGTTGCAGCGAGTGGGGGCTACTCTTCATTGTGGTGCGCAGGCTTCTCATTGCGGTGGCTTCTTTTGTTGCAGAGCACGGGCTCTAGGCGCACGGGCTTCAGTAGTTGTAGCTCTCAGGCTAGAGAGCAGGTTCAGTAGTTGTGGCGCACAGGCTTAGTTGCTCCATGGCATGTGGGATCTTCCTGGACCAGGGCTCGAACCCATGTCCCCTGCATTGGCAGGTGTATGCTTAACCACTGTGCCACCAGGGAAGTCCTAGTGTATTTAATTTTGAAGTAATAGTAAGGTCAAATCTTGGGGGAGTGTTAACAGTAAATAAGTCTCAAAATCATGGAGTTAGATTTCTAGAGTGCTCCAAAGTAAAGACTTTGTTACTGATATGTGAGAGGTTGGTCCTATACAGCTTGGCTGGAAACATTCAGGAAGACTAGATGGTATGCCAGGGCTTGGCTTGTTGGGAGAAAGTCAGAAATCAAGAGGCATAAAAGAAATGAAAGTGACACTGAGAGTGTTGAAAAATTCAATATTCTGCAGAGTGCAGACTGCACTGTTTGAAAAATCTGGAGTTGTGTGTTCTACTTGATTTTCAAAAACCACAATAAAACAGATCTTAAGTGTTCAATTTGATGAGTTTTGACAGTTGTGTACCTCCATGTAACCATCATGCCAAACAAGATGTAGAATGTTTCCATAGCCCTAGAAAGTCCCCTGGTGACCTTGCTCATACAGTCCTAGCACCTCCTAGGGGAAATCACTGTTCTGATCTCCATCAGCATAGATTAAGTTTGTGAATTCTTGGGCTTCATATAAATGGAATCATATAATATATTCTCCTTTTGCCTGCCTTTTCCCCCACAACAAAATGTTTTAGAGATTGATCCATGTTTTGTGTATCAGTAGTCCTTCCCTTTTTATCTTTTATTAGTGAGTAGTAGTCCATTCTATGAATAGTCCATAATTTGTTTATTCATCCATCACTAGATGGGCATTTGTTTCTAGTTTTTTTTTTTGTTGTAGTTGTTATTCTGAATAAAACTCCTATGAATAATTATTTGCAAATCTTTGTGTGGACATATATTTGCATTCAGTAAATACTTAGGAGTGGAATTGCTGGGTCATAGGGTAGGTGTGTATTTAACTTTGTAAGAAATTGCCAACGCATTTTCCAAAGTGGTTGTACCATTTTACATTCTCATAATAAATGAAGGAGAGTTTCAGTTATTCAAAATCCTCACCAACATTTGCTATTGTCATTATTTTTGATTACAGCCATATCAGCCAATATGAAATGGTATTTCATCATGGTTTCAATTTGCATTTCCCTGATGACTAAATAATGTTGAGAAGATTTTCATGTGCTTCTTGGCCATTTACTTATCTTCTTTTGGAAAGTTTATGTTCAAGTCTTTGTCCATTTTTCAGTTGGGTTGTTTATCTTTTTATTATTGATTTGTAGGGGTTCTTCAGACATTCAGGATAACAGTCCATTGTCAGATGAACGTGTTGCAAACATTTTGTTTCAGTCTGTGGCTTGCCTCGTCATTTTCTTAATGGTGTTCTTTTTTTTTTTTTTTTTTGGTGCGCGGGCCCCTCCCTCTGTGTCGCCTCTCCCGTTGCGGAGCACAGGCTCGGGACACACAGGCTCAGCGGCCATGGCTCACGGGCCCAGCCGCTCCGCGGCATGTGGGATCTTCCCAGACTGGGGCACGAACCCGCGTCCCCTGCATCGGCAGGCGGACTCTCAACCACTGCGCCACCAGGGAAACCCTCCCCTGTGTTTTTTTTCATAGCAGTTTTATGGTTTCAACTTTGTGTTTAAGTCTCTGATCCATCTCAAATGAATTTTTGTGTATGGTGTGAAGTAGAGGTCAAAGTTTCTTTTATTGCCATGTGGATGTCTAGTTGTTTTGCCACCAGTTGTTAAGAAAGCATTCCTCTCCTCATTGAACTGATTTGGCAACTTTATAAAAGGTCAATTGACCTTATATGTGTGGGTCTATTTTTGAATTCTTTAATTTGTTCCATTGATCTATTATCCTTCCTTACACCAATACCACACTATCTTGGTTACTATGGCTTTATATTAAGTCTTGAAATCAGGATGTGTAAGCTTTCCAATCTTGTTTTCCTTTTTCAAGATTGTTTTGGCTATTTTAGGTTGCTTGCATTTCCATATACATTTTAGGGTCAGATTATTGAGTTTCACGAGAAACGCTTTTGAGATTATGTTTGGGATTGCACTGAATCTATAGATCAGTTTGGGGAGGACTGATGTTTTAATAATATTGAACCTTCTAATCCATGAACATGTTCTGTCTATCCATTTTATTTTGGTCTTCTTTAAGAAATCTTCAGTGTAGAGGTCTTATAAATCATTCTTTCAGATTTACTCCTAGTTATTTGATTTCTTTTGATACTATTTTAAGTGGTATTGTTTTAAAATGTTATTTTCCAATTGTTCATTGCCAGTATATAAAAATTTAATTGACATTTATATATTGACCTTATATCTAGAAATATTGCTAAGCTTCTTAATTATGGTGAAGTTTTTATAGATTTTGTAGGTTTTTCTACGTACACAATCATGTCATTTGCAAATAATGATAGTTTTACTTCTTTCTCTTGTAATCTTTATGCCTTTTGTTTTTCTTGCCTTATTGTACTAGTAGGAATTCCAGCAAAATGTTGAGTAGAAGAGGTGATAATGGACATCCTTGCCTTATTGCTTATCTTAAGGGAAAAGCATTTATCGTTTTACCATTAAATATGATGTTAGCTGTAAGTCTTAAAATAATGCTCTAGAATATTGAGGAAGTTTCCTTCTATTCCTAGTTTGCTGAGTGTTTTTTTTTTTTTTGCGGTACGCGGGCCTCTCACTGTTGTGGCCTCTCCCGTTGCGGAGCACAGGCTCGGGACGCGCAGGCTCAGCGACCATGGCTCACGGGACCAGCCGCTCCGCGGCATGTGGGATCTTCCCGGACCAGGGCACGAACCCGTGTCCCCTGCATCGGCAGGCGGACTCTAAACCCTGCGCCACCAGGGAAGCCCTTTTTCTTTTTTTAATAATGAGTGGGTGTTAAATTTTGTCAAGTGTTTTCCCTACATCTTTTGAGAAAAATCATGATTTTCCTCCTTTTTTTCTTAATGTGATGAATTGCCTTTTGAATGTTGAGCCAACTTTGCATTCCTGAGATAAACCTAATTTATTCATGTTGTATTATCCTTTTTATCTATTGCTGAATTTGATTTGCAAATATTTTATTAAGGTTGTTTACATTAATGTTCATGAAGAATATTAGTGTGTGGTTTTTGTTGTTTCTGTTTGTATGTGGCTGGCCTCATAAAATTAATGGGAAATGTTCTCTCATTTTCTGAGTGTGGGTATATTTATATGATTTATTTCTTAGGTACTTGATAGAATTTTCCAGTGAAGACATCTGGGACTGGGGTTGTTCTTTGTGGGAAAATATTAAATTATGGATTCAATTTGTTTACTAGCTATAGGGCTATTCATATTTTATTTTTCTTCTTTTTTTCTGTTTTGGTACTGTGTCTTTCAAGGAATTTGTCCATTTTATCTAGATTGTTGAAGTCATTGACATGATGTTCATTTTATCTCCTTATTATCCTTTGAGTATCTATGTGATCTATACTGATATCAACTCTAATTCCTGATACTGGTATTTTGTGTTTTCTCTTTTTTTCCCCTTGATCACTCTCACTAGATTTGTTTGACAGACAGCCTCTAAAATGGTTCCCAGTTGTCTCTGCCTCTTGGTGTTCACACCCTTGTGTAATCGCCATCACTTGAGTGTGAGCTGAACCTTGTGAATCACTTTTAATGAATAGAATATGGAAAAGGTGATAGGATGTTACTTTGTAGATTAGCTTTCAAAGTTAAGGAAGCTAATCCTCGAGGAAGACTCTGGCTTCCATTTTGCAAATCCTTTCTTGCGCTTTTGCTTGTATTTCTTATAAATAGAAGTATAATTGTTGTTGCTTTTTAGTTCAGTCTATCAATCTGTGCCTTTTACAAGGAGTGTTTAGCCCATTTTTATATATATATATATATATATATATATATATATATATATATATTTTATTTTTGCAGTACGTGGGCCTCTCACTGTTGTGGCTTCTCCCGTTGCGGAGCACAGGCTCTGGACGCTCAGGCTCAGCGGCCATGGCTCATGGGCCAAGCCGCTCTGTGGCATGTGGGATCTTTCTGGACTGGGGCACGAACCCGTGTCCCCTGCATTGGCAGGCGGACTCTCAACCACTGCGCCACCAGGGAAGCCCTAGCCCATTTACATTTAATGCAATTACTGGTATTGTTGGCTTTAAATCTACTATCTTGGGTTTTATTTTTTATTTGTATCTTCTGTCTCTTGTTCCTACATTTCTCCTTCCCCACCTTCTTTTAGGTTAATCAAGTATTTTTTAGTATTCTCTGTGTGCTTTGAAGTGTCCTTTTGCTTAATAAGAAAACTTCAAATTGGAGAATATCTTTATTATTTTTGATCAGAAAAAAAACTGCCATAAACTTATACTCAGAGAGGCTGTTGGTCTAGACTAGAGAGGATGCTTCACTAGTTTAATTACTATGATCATCATGGTGTTGATGGATCCATACAGCACAGGGCACATTGGATATCACCCCTGTTTCCTCTGGGATTTGCTGCCAGGACGTAGCACACAAACCACAGTGGCAGAGGATTCTATGCAGACAGTCCACACAGGGCTCAGTCTGTTATAAATGCTTTCTTGTGGGGTGTGCATTTCAGTTCCACGGTCAAGCTGTGTCTCTCTCCAGGGGCTTCCAGACTCCTGCTTACTGTCACCTCTCTTTCCATCACAGCTTCTTCTCTCAGTTTGATAAGTGGCAGGGAATATTCTGAAACCCTAGAGAAAAACTGTTTGTGGGAGTCACAGATGCCAGTGTTTTAGATGAACTTCAGACATGCTTCTGACTTTGAGGAGCTTGAATCCAAACAGTGCTTTGGTCCCCTCCCCCACCCCATACCATGGTGCATATTTTAGGAAAAAAGAACCAGGCCTTAAAGGTGTTGAATTATCATTCACTCCATTCCTCTCCATTTTTGCTTTGTTTATGACTTAGATTAATTCTAAATCTCTTGTACCTGGACTCCTATGAAAATTCCAATAAAGTAAAAATGATTAAAATTGGATTGCCCATAGAAACTGAGATGCCGTTTTTCCCCTGGAGCTAAGTTCAGCGTCTAAGTAAGGGGGGGAGGCCCAAACTCTGCATATTAGCCTTTTAAACAAGGCACAGTGGGAATACCTCCGTTTGTATCCATAAATACAAAACAGGAAATCTTAAGTGGGACTTTTCTCTACAGCTTTAAAAAAATCCAATATGAGATTATAGCTTTGATCATAACTTAATTTTCATTTCCATTTGAACTTTAATTTTACTTAAATTTTCTTCTGACAAATCTCCAAAGGAATATTTAAGTGGCACAGCATAATGCTGACAGATTATTCATATACCAGCCCTTAGGCTACCAAGAAAGCCTTCATCATCTCAGAGAGAGTTTTATTGGAATCCGTGGCTCACAAAATATTGCTTTATGACAGCCTCTGTGCAGTAGAATTTAAAGGCTTAAGTTTTGGGAGAAACACTTTGGTAGCATCCTCTGCTACACCTTTTAGGAACATTAAATCAGCAGGCTCCCCAGTGATACTCCTGTGGAAAGGTGTTAGGTAATCCTCTTGTATTTTTCTCCAGACAGGTGTGGGGGGCTGAGAACAGCCCTTGTGCCTCTTACTCTTTGGGGCATCATGAGTGGAAGGCAACAGCTGTGCCCTTCAGTTCAGTGTACTTTCCAAGGGGAGATTGGTCTGTCTTGGTGATGTGAACATGGATGCAAATCCTGTCCCAGAGCTGCTGCAAAGAGCTAATTGTACTTCATTCATTCATTCATTGAACAAATATTTATTAAGCACCTACTTTCGCCAGACACTCTTCTAAGTCTTGAGTACATACCGGTGAGTAAGTCAGACATTGTTGCTCCCTTCATGGAGCTCGTGGGCTGGTAGGGAAGACAGAAAATAAACTAAAACACACACACACATACATCCATCATAACTGGTGATGAGAGCTATGAAGAAAATAACATCTCCATGGAAGAGGAATTTCAGCTGAGATCTGGAGGATGGGTGGAAGTTAGCCAGATGAAGGGATTTTTCTCAGATAATATAGAGAAATGTTTTCATTCGCGTTTCCCCTGTTCCCGGTGAGAATGAAACTCTGTGCAGTTATTGGCAACTTGCATCTAGCTTCATGAAATTTGCCTCTTCATGTCCTTTCTCTTTTTTTCAGTGAGTCGTCTTTTGCTTATTGATTTGGAGGAGTTTTGCTTTTCCCAGGGAGGTTTCAATCCACCTGCACTTCGTGTGGTATTCTCCAGGTGGGCTTGCATGTGGGTAGGGACTGAGTGGTGACTGCACTGCATGGAACAGTCTGAACTGGTGGCCTCAAAGAATGCTGGTTTACTAGGATCAGTCTGGGACCAAGTGGGTGCAATGTGCTGAGTCTGCGTGGGGCCCGTTTTATCTGCTACACTGGATTACAGAAGCCAGGGCTTGTATTGAAGAGAAATCAAAGTTTCTTATTCTGAGCCCAGCACTGCACTGGCTTCTATTGTGAGCGGCAAAATCCTGGCAGGGATTTTGCCCATGGAGCCTCTAAAACACCTGCTTCCTGTCTTTCACCAGGGGGGCTCTTATATCTCTGGAAGGTAACTGATCTGGGTGGGGGCTGGTGGTAAACACTGGGGTGCTGTTTGTCTCCTCAATGCTGTATCTTTTTTTTTTTTTTTTGTCTGTGTGGTGACAGAATAAAAGCCCAATTTTGTAGGACTGGGAGAAGTATATTGACTTTGTCATTTAATTCCGCTTTTTTTTTTTCCAATTGAAGATGCTCCTTTTTTTTCTTTAAAAGCAGGTTTTTATTAGTTATCTATTTTATACATATTAGTGTATATATGTCAATTCCAATCTCCCATTCATCCCACCACCACCCCTGCTCCGCTTTCCCCCCTTGGTGTCCATACGTTTGTTCTCTACATCTGTGTCTCTATTTCTGCCTTACAAACGGTTCTTCTGTACCATTTTTCTAGATTCCACATATATGCATTAATATATGATATTTGTTTTACTCTTTCTGACTTCACTCTGTATGACAGTCTCTAGGTCCATCCGTATCTCTACAAATGACCCAATTTCGTTCCTTTTTATGGTGGAGTAATATTCCATTGTATATACGTACCACATCTTGTTTATCCATTCATCTGTTGATGGGCATTTAGGTTGCTTCCATGACCTGGCTATTGTAAATAGTGCTGCAGTGAACATTGGGGTGCATGTGTATCTTTGAATTATGGTTTTCTCAGGGTATATGCCCAGTAGTGGGATTGCTGGGTCATATAGTAATTCTATTTTTAGTTTTCTAAGGAACCTCCATACTGTTCTCTATAGTGGATGTATCAATTTACATTCCCACCAACAGTGCAAGAGGGTTCCCTTTTCTCCACACCCTCTCCAGCATTTGTTGTTTGTATGTTTTCTGATGACGCCCATTCTAATCAGTGTGAGGTGATACCTCATTGTAGTTTTGATTTACATTTCTCTAACAAATAGTGATGCTGAGCAGCTTTTCATGTCCCTCTTGGCCATCTGTATGTCTTCTTTGGAGAAATGTCTCTTTAGGTCTTCTGCCCATTTTTTAATTTGGTTTTTTTTTTTTTTTTTTTAATTTTAGCTGCATGAGATGATTATATATTTTAGAGATTAATTCTTTGTCTGTTGATTCGTTTGCAAATATTTTCTCCCATTCTGAGGGCTGTCTTTTCGTCTTGTTTATGGTTTCCTTTGCTGTGCAAAAGCTTTTAAGTTTCATTAGGTCCCATTTGTTTATTTTTGTTTTTATTTCCATTACTCTAGGAGGTGGGTCCAAAAGGATCTTGCTGTGATTTATGTCAAAGAGTGTTCTTCCTATGTTTTCCTCTAAGTGTTTTATAGTGTCCGGTCTTACATTTAGGTCTTTAATCCATTTTGAGTTTATTTTTGTATATGGTGTTAGGGAGTGTTCTAATTTCATTCTTTTACAAGTAACCGTCCAGTTTTCCCAGCACTACTTATTGAAGAGACTGTCTTCTCCATTGTATATCCTTGCCTCCTTTATTATAGACTAGTTGAACATAGGTGCATGGATTATCTCTGGGCTTTCTATCCTGTTCCACTGATCTATATTTCTGTTTTCATGCCAGTACCATATTGTCTTAATTACTGTAGCTTTGTAGTATAGTCTGAAGATAGAGAGTCTGATTCCTCCAGCTCTGTTTTTTCCCCTCAAGATTGCTTTGACTATTTGGGGTCTTTGTGTCTCCATACAAATTGTAAGATTTTTTGTTCTAGTTCTGTAAAAAAATGCCATTGGTAATATGATAGGAATTGCATTGAATCTGTAGATTGCTTTGGGTAGTATAGTCATTTTCACAATATTGATTCTTCCAATCCAAGAACATGGTATATCTATCCATCTGTTTGTGTCATCTTTGATTTCTTTCATCAGTGTCTTATAGTTTTCTGAGTACAGGTCTTTTACCTCCTTAGGTAGGTTTATTCTTAGGTATTTTATTCTTTTTGTTGCAGTGGTGAATGGGATTGTTTCCTTAATTTCTCTTTCTGATCTTTCATTGTTAGTGTATAGGAATACAAGAGATATCTGTGCATTAATTTTGTATCCTGCAACTTCACCCAATTCATTGATTAGCTCTAGTAGTTTTCTGGTGGCCTCTTTGGGATTATCTATGTATAGTGTCATGCCATCGGCAAACAGTGACAGTTTTACTTCTTCTTTTCCAATTTGGATTCCGTTCATTTCTTTTTCTTCTCTAATTGCCATGGCTAGGACTTCCAAAACTATGTTGAGTAATAGTGGTGAGAGTGGACATCCTTGTCTTGTTCCTGATCTTAGAGGAAATGCTTTCAGATTTTCACCATTGAGAATGATGTTGGCTGTGGGTTTGTCATATATGGCCTTTATTATGTTGAGGTAGGTTCCCTCTATGCCCACTTTCTGGAGAGTTTTTATCATAAATGGGTGTTGAATTTTGTCAGAAGCTTTTTCTGCATCTATTGAGATGATCATATGGTTTTTATTTTTCAAGTTGTTAATACAGTGTATCACACTGATTGATTTGCATATATTGAAGAAACCTTGCAGCCCCTGGGAAAAATCCCACTTGATCATGGGGTATGATCCTTTTAATATCTTGTTGGATTCTGTTTGCTAGTATTTTATTGAGGATTTTTGCGTCTATATTCATCAGTGATATTGGTCTGTAGTTTTCTTTTTTGTAGTGTCTCTCTCTGGTTTTGGTATCAGGGTGATGGTGGCCTTGTAGGATGAGTTTGGAAGTGTTCCTTCCTCTGAAATTTTTTGGAAGAGTTTGAAAAGGATGGGTGTTAGCTCTTCTCTAATTGTTTGATAGAATTCACCTATGAAGCCATCTGGTCCTGGGCTTTTGTTTGTTGGAAGATTTTTTAATCACAGTTTCAGTTTCAATGCTCGTGATTGGTCTGTTCATATTTTCTGTTTCTTCCTGGTTCAGTGTTGGAAGGTTATACCTTTCTAAGAATTTGTCCATTTCTTCGAGGTTGTCCATTTTATTGGCATAGAGTTGCTTATAGTAGTCTCTAATGATGCTTTGTATTTCTGTGGTGTCCGTTATAACTTCTCCTTTTTCATTTCTAAATTTATTGATCTGAGTCCTCTCCCTCTTTTTCTTGTTGAGTCTGGCTAAAGGTTTATCAACTTTGTTTATCTTCTCAAAGAACCAGCTTTTAGTTTTATTGATCTTTGCTATTGTTTTCTTTGTTTCTATTTCATTTATTTCTACTCTGATCTTTACGATTTCTTTCCTTCTACTAACTTTGGGTTTTGTTTGGGTTTTCTTCTTTCTCTAGTCTGTTTAGGTGTAAGGTTAGATTGTTTATTTGAGATGTTTCTTGTTTCTTGAGGTAGGATTGTATTGTTATAAACTTCCCTTTTAGAACTGCTTTTGCTGCATCCCATAGGTTTTGGGTCATCGTGTTTTCTTGTCATTTGTCTCTAGGTGTTTTTTGATTTCCTCTTTGATTTCTTTGGTGATCGCTTGGTTATTTAGTAACCTATCATTTAACCTCCATGTATATATGTTTTTTACGTTTTTTCCCCCTGTAATTGATTTCTAATCTCATAGCATTGTTGTCAGAAAAGATGCTTGATATGATTTCAATTTTGTTAAATATACCAAAGCTTGATTTGTGACCCAAGTTGTGATCTGTCCTGGAGAATGTTCCATTTGCACTTGAGAAGAAAGTGTAATCTGCTGTTTTTGGATGGAATGTCCTATAAATATCAATGAAATCTATCTGGTCTATTGTGTCATTTAAAGCTTGTGTTTCCATATTAATTTTCTGTCTGGGTGATCTGTCTGTTGGTGTAAGTGAGGTGTTAAAGTCCTCCACTATTGTTGTGTTACTGTCGATTTCCTCTTTTATAGCTGTTAGCATTTGCCTTATATATTGAGGTGCTCCTATGTTGGGTGCATATATATTTATAAATGTTATATCTTTTTCTTGGATTGATCCCTTGATCATTATGTAGTGTCCTTCCTTGTCTCTCTGTTTTTTTTTTTTTTTTGCGGTACGCGGGCCTCTCACTGCTGTGGCCTCTCCTGCTGCGGAGCACAGGCTCCGGACTTGCAGGCCCAGCGGCCGTGGCCCACGGGCCCAGCTGCTCCGTGGCACGTGGGATCCTCCTGCACCGGGGCACGAACCCACGTCCCCTGCATCAGCAGGCAGACTCCCAACCACTGCACCACCAGGGAAGCCCTGTCTCTCTTTCTTTTTAAACATCTTTATTGGAGTATAATTGCTTTACAATGGTTTGTTAGTTTATGCTTTGTAACAAAGTGAATCAGTTATACATAGACATATGTCCCCATATCTCTTCCCTCTTGTGTCTCCCTCCCTCCCATCCACCCTATCCCACCCCTCTAGGTAGTCACAAAGCACCGAGCTGATCTCCCTGTGCTATGCGGCTGCTTCCCACTAGCTCTCTATTTTACATGTGGTAGTGTATATATGTCCATGCCACTCTCTCACTTTGTCCCAGCTTACCCTTCCCCCTCCCCGTGTCCTCAAGTCCATTCTCTAGTGGGTCTGCATCTTTATTCTTGACTTGCCCCTAGGTTCTTCTGACCAATTTTTTTTTTTTTTTAGATTCCATATATATGTGTTAGCATACGGTATTTGTTTTTCCCTTTCTGACTTACTTCACTCTGTATGACAGTCTCTAGGTCCATCCACCTCACTACAAATAACTCAGTTTCGTTCCTTTTTATGGCTGAGTAATATTCCATTGTATATATGTGCCACATCTTCTTTATCCATTCATCTGTTGATGGACACTTAGGTTGCTACCAAGTCCTGGCTATTGTATATAGAGCTGCAATGAACATTGTGGTACATGACTCTTTTTGAATTATGGTTTTCTCAGGGTATATGCCCAGTAGTGGGATTGCTTGGTCGTATGGTAGATCTATTTTTAGTTTTTTAAGGAACCTCCATACTGTTCTCCATAGTGCTATATCAGTTTACATTCCCACCAACAGTGCAAGAGGGTTCCCTTTTCTCCACGCCCTCTCCAGCATTTATTGTTTGTAGATTTTTTGATGATAGCCATTCTGACTGGTGTGAGATGATATCTCATTGTAGTTTTGATTTGCATTTCTCTAATGATTAGTGATGTTGAGCATTCTTTCATGTGTTTGTTGGCAATCTGTATATCTTCTTTTGAGAAATGTCTATTTACGTCTTCTTCCCATTTTTGGATTGGGTTTTTTGTTTTTTTGATATTGAGCTGCATGAGCTGCTTGTACGTTTTGGAGATTAATCCTTTGTAAGTTGCTTCATTTGCAAATATTTTCTCCCATTCTGAGGGTTGTCTTTTGGTCTTGTTTATGGTTTCCTTTGCTGTGCAAAAGCTTTTAAGTTTCATTAGGTCCCGTTTGTTTATTTTTGTTTTTATTTCCATTTCTCTAGGAGGTGGGTCAAAAAGGATCTTGCTGTGATTTATGTCATAGAGTGTTCTGCTTATGTTTTCCTCTAAGAGTTTGATGGTGTCTGGCCTTACATTTATGTCTTTAATCCATTTTGGGTTTATTTTTGTGTATGGTGTTAGGGAGTGTTCTAATTTCATTCTTTTACATGTAACTGTCCGGTTTTCCCAGCACCACTTATTGAAGAGGTTGTCTTTTCTCCACTGTATATTCTTGCCTCCTTTATCAAAGATAACTTGACCATATTTGCATGGGTTTATCTCTTCCGTTTCTCTCCTGTTCCATTGATCTATCTTTCTGTTTTTGTGCCAGTACCATACTGTCTTGATGACTGTAGCTTTGTAGTATAGTCTGAAGACAGGGAGCCTGATTCCTCCAGCTCTGTTTTGCTTTCTCAAGATTGCTTTGGGTATTCAGGGTCTTTTGTGTTTCCATAGAAATTGTGAATTTTTTGATTCTTGTTCTGTGAAAAAGGCCAGTGGTAGTTTGATAGGGATTGAATTGAATCTGTAGATTGCTTGGGTAGTAGGGTCACTTTCACAATGTTGATTCTTTCAATTCAAGAACATGATAGATCTCTCCATCTATTTGTATCATCTTTAATTTCTTTCATCAGTGTCTTATAATTTTCTGCATACAGGTCTTTTGTCTCCTTAGGTAGGTTTATTCCTAGATATTTCATTCTTTTTGCTTTAGTGGTAAATGGGAGTGTTTTCTTAATTTCTCTTTCAGATTTTTCATCATTAGTGTATAGGGATGCAAGAGATTTCTCTGCATTTTGTATTCTGCTACTTTACCAAATTCATTGATTAGCTCTAGTAGTTTTCTGGTCGCATCTGTAGGATTTTCTATGTATAGTATCATGTCATCTGCAAACAGTGACTCCTTTATTTCTTCTTTTCCAATTTGGATTCCTTTTATTTCTTTTTCTTCTCTGATTGCTGTGTCTAAAACTTCCAAAACTATGTTGAATATTAGTGGTGAGAGTGGGTAACCTTGTCTTGTTCCTGATCTTAGTGGAAATGGTTTCAGTTTTTCATCATTGAGGACGATGTTGGCTGTGGGTTTGTCATATATGGCTATTATTATGTTGAGGAAAGTTCCTCTATGCCTACTTTCTGGAGGGTTTTTATCATAAATCGGTGTTTAATTTTGTCAAAAGCTTTCTCTGCATCTGTTGAGATGATTTTCCTTGTCTCTTGTAACATTCTTTAATTTAAAGTCTATTTTATCTTTTATGAGTATTGCTACTCCAGCTTTCTTTTGATTTCTATTTGCATGGAATATGTTTTTCCATCCCCTCACTTTCAGTCTGTATGTGTCCCTAGGTCTGAAGTGGGTCTCTTGTAGACAGCATATATATGGGGTCTTGTTTTTGTATCCATTCAGTGAGCCTCTGTCTTTTGGTTGGAGAATTTAATCCATTTATGTTTAAGGTAATTATAGATATATATGTTGCTATTACTATTTTCTTAATTGTTTTGGGCTTGTTATTGTAGGTGTTTTTCTTCTCTTGTGTTTCCTGCCTAGAGAAGTTCCTTTAGCATTTGTTGTAGAGCTGGTTCGGTGGTGCTGAATTCTCTTAGCTTTTGCTTGTCTTTAAAGCTTTTGATTTCTCCGTGGAATCTGATCCCTGCCGAATAGAGTAATCTTGGCTGTAGGTTCTTCCCTTTCATCACTTTAAATATATCATGCCACTCCTTTCTGGCTTATAGAGTTTCTGCTGAGAAGTCAGCTGTTAACCTTATGGGAGTTCCCTTGTATGTTATTTGTTGTTTTTCCATTGTTGGTTTTAATAATTCTTCTTTGTTTTTAATTTTTGTCAGTTTGATTACTATGCATCTCAGCATGTTTCTCCTTGGGTTTATCCTGTCTGGGACTCTCTGCCCTTCCTGGACTTGGGCGGCTATTTCCTTTCCCATGTTAGGGAAGTTTTTTACTATAATCTCTTCAAATAGTTTCTCAGGTCTTTTCTTTCTCTCTTCTCCTTCTGGGACCCCTATAATGTAAATATTGGTGCATTAAATGTTGTCCCACGTGTCTCTTAAGCTGTCTTCATTTCTTTTCGTTCTTTTTTCTTTATTCTGTTCCATGGCAGTGACTTCCACTCTTCTGTCTTCCAGGTCACTTATCCGTTCTTCTGCCTCAGTTATTCTGCTATTCATTCCTTCTACTGTATTTTTCATTTCAGTTATTTTATTGGTCATCTCTGTTTGTTTGTTCTTTGATTCTTCTAGATGTTTGTTCTTCAGTTCTTCTAGGTCTTTGTTAAACATTTCTTGCATCTTCTCGATCTTTGCCTCCATTCTTTTTCCAAGGTCCTGGATCATCTTCACTATCATTATTCTGAATTCTTTTTCTGGAAGGTTGCCTATCTCCACTTCATTTAGTTGTTTTTCTGTGGTTTTATCTTGTTCCTTCATCTTGTATGTAGTCCTCTGCCTTTTCATTTTGTCTGTCTTTCTGTGAATGTGGTTTTCATTCCACAGGCTGCAGGACTGTAGTTCTTGCTTCTGCTGTCTGCCCTCTGCCTCAATGCTATATCTATGGATGTTTCCCTTGACTTCTTTAAAGACCATGTTTTGCTCCATTGATTAGGAAAACAAAGCAGCATTTAGAGCCTGGTGTTGGGATCTGTGAGATTTTATTGAATATTTCTTCTCCATATTTCTTGCCCTTGCAAGAAATTTCTTGTGAAAATAAAGGCTGTAGAAGAAGAAAAGGGAAATTCCATGTCATTGATCCTCCTGGATTTGTCAGTAAATTCCATGCGTTGGGAAGGCAGATACCAGTGATGCTATCTCCTCATGCTGTGCAATGTGCAGGCATCATTAATCAATCCTAGGCCCTGCCCTGGTCAAGTCTTCAGGATCCTCATCAATGCAGCACTCTAGGAAATTGTTGTCAATGAATTGCAGCTGGCATATGAATGGAAATATCTTTGCCTTCCTTACCAGAATTCTTTCCCTTTCACTTTCCTACTCCAGTTAGGTCCCTCCATATCTCTTTAGCTTAGAATTTTCCAAGAAGCACTAATCTGACAAAAGAGTTTTGAAGTCAAATAAGTTTAGGAAATACTACACACTCAGATCATTAAAGGATCTCTATTACTGGAGTGAAGAAATGTGCATAATTTAGTTAACTTAAAAAAAAATAGCCCCTACCAACATCCTAAAAAACATGGAATTTGCTGTCAGAAATGGTGTTCTAGTTTTTCATCAATTTAAGAGATATTTATTATGGTAGCTACTCTGTTAGGTGCTATTCCCGGTGATAGGTGCTGTAGAGAAAAATAAAACAGAGAAGGTGGATAGTATGTTGCAGGGTTGAGGAATTTCAACATCAGCAGGATAGTCAGGGATGAAATGATGGTAACCGCACATGAAGGAGATGAGGGAGTGAGACGTGTTGATAACCAGGAAAAGACATTCCAGGCAGAGACAGCAGCAGGTGCGAAGGCCCTGAGATGTGGGCATGTCTGTTGTGTTCAAGAAGAGCAACAGGGCTAGTGTGGTTGTGGTAGAAAGAATAAAGGGTGAGGACTAGAGGAGGAGGATTGAAGGCCTGTAGGAGGACTTATAATTGATTGGACTTCCAATTTGGGGTTCAGAATGGTGTAAGGTGGCAGGTAGACAGAGAAATCAATGAAGAGGCTATTAACAGCATAATCCAGGAGAGAGATGATGGTGGCTTAGGCCAGTGGAGCTGGTGAGCAGTGGTGAAACTCTGAATGTATTCTGAAGGTAGATTTTCAAGGTGGGATTTCCTGACAGGTTGGTTGTGGAGTGATGTGATAATAACAGAGGAGTCAAGGATGCCTCCAAGGATTTGGGCCTGAGCAATTAAGGATGGAGTTGTCATTACCTGAGGTAAGGAAGATTTAGGAAGAAACAAGTTTTTTGGGGGGGTGGGGTGGGGTAAGGGAGAAGATAGCATGGGGAGAATATCAAGAGTTCATTTAGGACATGTTAAGTTTGAGATACCAATTAAACATGGAAGTGGTGGTACTGAGAAGCAGAACGCAGACTCTGGAGTCAAATTGCTCTATCACTTTTTAGCTGTGTGACCTTGGACAAATGACTTGGTGTCTCTGTGCCTTACTTTTCTCATCTATAAAATGAGATAACGATAGTCCTTACCTCATAGGGTTATTATGAGGTATAACTTGAGTTAGTATTTGTAGAATGCGTAGAACAATGCCTGGCATACAGTTAGTGCTAAGAGCTTGCTGCTGTTGTTGTTACTGTATACACATATCTGGCTCATGCTCTATCTCTTGGTGATGGGCAGCCATTTAAGCTTCTAAACAGGGAGTTACACTTAAGTTTTAGAAGTATGAGTAAAGAAGATTTAGAACCTTTGCTGATTTGGATACAAGCTCCTACCAGCATTCCAGACACTCCTTTTTGAAAGGGAGGTATTTTGTAGAATTCTGATGATTGGAGATTTATCATAAAAGATTAAGTTGGATACAGGGGTCATTTCCCGGAGAGCATGCCTTTTCTGCACTGCCCCGCATCACTGGATTCTTTATGCTCTCTTTCTCTATGGGCTGCAGCCTCTGTCTGTCTGTGCTGCTCTCTGCAAGACCTCAAGGCGCAGTATCAGATCACCGATGGGTCAGAACAGTCTTTAATCTCCTCCATATTCTCTGCTATCATCAGGGTTTGCAAGATAATTTGGTGTAAAGCGAGAAGAATCATTTCTAGAAGCAGCAGCCACTGGGAGTGAGGCTTATTTCGCCTCTCCCATGGCTGGCATTTCAGCAAAACTTTGGCAACCTCAGTTGGCTGGTTGGAGCAGAAATATGAAATTAGTATTTTCACTTCCACTTAAGCTTCTCAGTGAAAAAAACCCACGACTGTTCCTGGGGCCTGGCAATGGAGTTGGTTACTCGCTTATTAAATTTCAGTTGGTGGGTCCTCAGGCTAGTCACTGTCATTACTCGGCTTGCATTTCATGCCTGGCAGGGTTGAGGGTGGCGTTTGACAAATCCCATTTCTGTGCTCAGACCAGGAGATTTTTCTGGGCACTCAGGTGTGCAGACCTTTTCTCTCTTCTCTTGAATCTATGTCACATCCACCTGCCCAGTATCTTCTGGACTCCTGATTCTCTCCCTGCCATCTTCCCCACCACCCACTTAAAAAAAAAAAATCACAAAAGTAACACATGCTTGTGGTAAAACAAATTAAAACAGCAAAGAAGTTTGTAGAAGAAAAGTGAATACTCTCTTTTCTCCTTACCTCACCCCTTCCTGTGGGGACACCTCCCTCCCTCTCCCTCTCCCATGCCCCCCCACCCGCCCCCGTTGATAGTGTGGAGTGTTTTATTCCAGACTTTTTGGTGCACTAACTAACACATACCTGATCTCAGACACAGACATCTTAAAATACAAGTAATTTTATTTTATTTTCTTCATTTTTCCAAAACAGCTTAATTAAAAAAAGGTGAATCTGAAAAAATTGAGAGGTGGGGGGGAACCCAAAAGAGCATACCATGTGAGTCCACTGGCTCAGTCACAAAGAAACCATCATCAAAGAAGACATTTAAGTTTAATACAAATTTTATACAAAGAAAATGTGAAAAAATACTTCCATATGCTAAAAGCAATTATGCTTCACAAATAAGGCCAGCTAGGCTATTTTTTTTGACAACTGCAATTCAAAAATGTTCTTTCTCTCCTGTTTTCTTCTAATCTCTTTTTATTTCTTCTCTAATATGGGTAACTAGCTGGAAACTGTATAGTTTGCATCCTCTTATCAACAATGAAGAGAAAGTAAATGAGACTAAAATGTACAACAGAATGTACTGGAATGATATCATACAATTAATTTTTCTCGTATACATGCATCGCCTTTTTGCTTTGTTCAATGCTTCTTGTCTTATACAACATAAAAGATGGTATTACAGCATATGTAGTGTGATAGCGTGGCGGTGTCCTGCTTCCTCTCACACTGCCTTTGAAATACAAGTAATTTTAGAAGTCCAATGTGCTATCCATTGCGCCACAGAGCCACCTGAAATACAAGTAATTTTAAATGGTCATTCTTGTGGTTAAAAAAATAAAGTAGTACAAAAAAGTTTATAATGAAAAAAAAAATCACTTTTTACCTTGGTTCACTCCCCAGAGGCAATCTTGAATTCTTGTAGCTTCAAACCCCTAGTGGGACTTACCACCATAGCTCAGAAAATATGTGTATATCTGTGATTCAGTTATTATTAATTCAGATTTCTGGCTGTGATAGATGAGATTTAACTTCATTTCTATCCCATATCTCCCCTTCCCTCAACCTTGACAGATTGTCATTTTTATTATATTTAGTAAAATTAATAAATAGAACGTATTATTTTGGCTATGTAAATAGTGTTCTTTTCAGAGCAGTACTAAGATGGGATTTTATTTCTTTTTTCCCCCTAGAGTTTATAGTTGCTTTTTTTTCTTCCTTTAAACCATTTTCCTTTGTTGTGTCTTAATTTTTTTTTTCAAGATTTTTCTTATATTAAGTGTATGGTCAGAGTCTTTTTTATTTTTCCTGACGACACCTAAGATTCCTGCTGGTCCAGTCTACACTGTACAGCTGTAATCCTGGGATTTCCCTGCTAGATGGTGGGGGTTTCACTGGGCTTGTCATTTTCAGGCTCTTTGGGCTTCCTGAAGGCAGGTTGGTTTCCTCTGTGTCTGATCCCTCTCATTTCTCATGTTGTCTTGGCTGGAGTTTTTTTCCATCCTGCTTCCTGTTCCCACTTACTCACCATGCTCCAGGGATTTATTAAAATCTGTCTTTAACAGATGATTCCCCCTCTTTCTTTTAATTCTTGCAGGTCTATTGCTTTTAAACTTCCTTCACTGTCATCTTAATGGGTTTTTAGGAAGAGATAAATGCCTGTACTTAGCCTACCATTTTGAACCAGAAGTCTCACTTAAGTTTAAAAAAAAGTCTCTCTCAATTTCTGTCTTTCTGTCTGTCTCTCTCTGTATTATTATTTTCACTTAGATATAATCTAGTGATTGATGACAGTACTTTCAGACAAAACTAGATAGAACTTAGTGCGTATACTCGATAGTGAATAACATCAGGGTTAATTCACCCTGAAGTTTACCTAGGGGTTCATAATGCTTTGTCATGCTTTATAAGTGTCAAACCATCTAAATTTTGGTAACATCATTTAATGCTTTTCAGTGATTATGTATGAGGGGGGTGTGACTTTATAAAGTGACGAAACATAAGGAAAGCAATTTTATTAAATTATACCATATGAGCATAGATATGCACAGACGTATAAGACCGCAATTCATCTGATTCCTAAAGACTTTGTGTATCTGCCTGATGTTTTTAGATGTATCATGGACATCTTTCTTTGAGCCATTTTCAGATTCAAACTGGAGCTGGAACTTCTCCTTCTGATACTATGATTTCGAGTGAACTGCTGGTTCCTCTCTGCTTACTTTGAGCAGATAGGGAGCCTGAAAACCAGGCTCCTGTTTTTCTCTTAAGAGTCAGCTTTAATATCACCTCCTCTCCAGAATCTTTCCCAATCTGCCCAGGCACGAGCAGCAGAGGATAGAGTTGAAAAGTGTAGATTTGGGGATTAGGGAGACTTGTGTTAGAATCCCAGCTTCAACATTTTCCAGGGATAGTGAATGTGGTTATGTGATTTAGCATCTGTGAGTCTCTGTTCGCTCACCAGTATAATGAGGGAGAAAACTGTACCTGTCAGTGTCATTTTGGCTGGGTTAGAAATCTGCGGGCAGAGACCACACCCACATACCACTGTAAGCTTAGACTCAATTCTCAATTCATGAGAAACTTGAATAGGAGGGTTGGTGCTCACCTAGGGTGACATTGTCTGTAAATAGCAAGATCCCACTAGACTTGGGAAATTAATTTCTTACTGTGCCATCATCTATCACTTCTTTTTTAACATCTGGAGCTTGCATTATTATTTTTCCCACACATGAAGATATTTCATTTATATCAAAGAGGTGCCACAGAGCAGTGGGAGAGGATACTTCTCAGTAAATGACCTGGAGTCCACTAGTTATCCATAGGGGAAGAAATTCATCTTGACGCATCATACTATAAGCCAAAATCAATTCCAGGTGGATTTTAGGTCTAAATATGAAAGTTTAAAATTCTATTCCTAATAGGTAACATAGATATTTTCATGACCTTGGAGTAGGCAAAGATTTCTTAGAACAAAGCACACGAACCTTAAAGAAAAATTGATAAATTGGGTCTTATTGAAATTAAGAATTTCTGTTCATCAAAAGACACTTTCAAGAGAATAAAAGAGGAAGGCACAGAGAGAGGATAAGCATTGCCATATATTTATCTGACAGAAGACTCATATCTAAGATATGTAACTTACTACCAAAAAATCATTTAGAGAAAGACAGATAATCCACAGGAAAAAAAAATGGGCACAGATTTGACTAGGCATTTTACTATAAAGATAACTGAATCATAATAAGTATCAATGAAAAGGTGCTCCACATGGTTACTCATTATGAAAATGTAAATTAAACCCACGAAGAGATACCACTACATGTGTACCACAAGGGTTAAAATGGAAAACACTGACAAGAGCAAATGTTGGTGAAGCTGTGGAGCAACTGGAACTGTCATAGTGGCTGTGTTGCTATTAAAACCACTTTTGTAAACATTTTGGTGGTTTTCATTATTTTTCAGAAGGAACTCACACAGATAAACTACACCCTTAAGAGGGGATAATTACAGAGACGTTGGCCACTCCTTGTTATCAATCCAGACACAACTTCAGCAAGCCCGAATTGTTCACTGGAAAGAGCTCTGAAATTGTACCCTTTCTAGACTCCCAGTCATGTAGTGCAGCACTGTGATACTGGAGCACTGTGTGTCCTCCCCAACAAGCCATGAGCCCTGCAAGGCAGGGACCATATTCTGTTACCTTCTGGATTTCCCAATGCTTAGGACAGTGTCTGATACCTAGAAGATGCTTAGTAAGTGTTGAGGGGCTACATGAATGAAACCCCGTATGAATTACACAAAGTGTCAGCTTGTTATTTCTTTACATAAAATATCCAGGTAGACTTTACATGGAAAGCAGGTTTAGGGTATTCTGATTCAATATAGGCCATATGTTGTGAGTGGAACTCACTTGGGGTGGGAGAAGGTCTTTGAGGCACATCTCAGAACATACAGGCAGTCATCTTCCAGGGCTGTTGAAACGTAGGATGGATTTTCTCCTAACGGGGAAGACCTGGCTTAAATTATAGATGAGATGGGATGAATTAGATTCATTGAGGGGGCTCTGGGGCCCAGGGAGAGATGTGTCATCCTTTACAGGGGCTGACACCGAGCTTCAGGGAGTGGCCCACGTGGACGGGCCAAGACCTGTTGAACCTCATAAGATCCCTTGGACAGAGAAAACCAGATGCAAGCGCAGAACAGGGAGGCACAAGGGCAGGCGCTACAAGTTGCAGGATGGATTTGCCACCTTGCTGCTTGTCACTTGGGTGGCCGTGTTTAGCCTGCTGCAGCTCGAGGAGCTGCAGGCATTCACATGTTTAGTGACGTTAATGACGTTTCCCCAGGCGTGTCGGGGAGCAAGGCCCAGTGAGGTGACGGCATGCTTTCATTTGTGCTGGGTGCCCAGCTGTCGCTTTCGGTAAGCTGTTTAATTTTGTCTTTACAGCCACTCTGAAAGATAGATACTGTTGTCCTGCTTTAGAAATGAGGGAACGAAGGTCCAGCAGCGATGCTAACTGCTTGGCGTTGTGCACAGCTGAGAGCTGTGATTCGAATGCGGGCCTGTTGCTCCATCCACTGCAATGTGCGGGGGTGCTCCCCGTCCCTGCAGTCCTCCGGGGAGGCCCCCAGTGTGGCAGTGGATGAGGGAGCAAGGACCAGGCGACAAGGCTGCCCTGGGTGTGGCTGTCCCCACAGTGCTGTGGCTCAGCATTAGTGCCATTCTTTATTTTGGGGAGATGAGGCTGGAAACAAGTCTCGGTTGGGCTCATCTTCTTCACCAGGCCCCTTTCCTGCGGAACCAAGAGGGTTGTCTAAACGTGGGCTTCTTATTCTGTGGTCCATGGGTTCCAACATGGATGCGTGGGTGGGTATTAGAGATGTGGGTGGGTGGTGATGGTCTGAACTCCCCTGGAATGTTTCCTTTCTCTGGGTAAGGTTATAGCTCCTATCAGATTCTCAAGAGGGAGGGATCCACCAGCACCACTAGTTACATAAATCACCTGTTGTTCATGGTGCACTTTCCTGGTTTTCTCTCAAACCCTCCTGGTGATCTGGTGAGGCGTGTGCCATGTTCTCCCTACTTAAGTGCAAGGACACAGTGGCCTGTGAGGAGAGAGAGGTGAGGTCACTTGGCCGAGGTCACGCAGCTGGTACTGAATAGAGCTGGCGTCCAAGGGATTCTGACTTCAGGACACGTGTCCTGCTGACCCAAGAGGAAACCAGCCTTCGGGTGGATACATCACTGTTGTTTGCTAGCGAAATGTGGGTGCTGCAGCTCAGGGTGCTCCCAACGGGAATGCGAGGAGGTGGGGCAGTGGAGCTCCCACCCTTTGGCTTTGGAGCAGCTGTGAGTGGTCCCTCTCCCATCTCCTGGGGCATCTGGAGAGAGGAAGCATCAGGGCTGACCTCTCCATGAGGCACAGCAGGCACAGGACTCTGAAAATGTTCTAATTTCTTTTAAAATCAGACGGAAAAGAAAGAATTTTTAGGTAGAAGAAAAAATTTAAATATATGATAGTGATATATTCATCTTTATACCAACAAGGTAAAAAATACATACATACATATATATATATATATGTATATATATATTATTTTTTTATGGAGGAAAGGAGCCCATGAAGGCAAAAGTGCCCAGGCCCACAACAGCAGTCATGATGTACCCCTGGAAAGGGCAGTGTGGGTCTCTGTGAGATGCCCTCCCTCATGCCAGCTGTTCCAAGGAGCCGACCAGTTTGCATCAGAAGCTGGTTTATCTGCCTGGGAAATTTATTTGGATTCTTGAGCCTCATGAATCATGATGGAACCATTTGGAAAATGTGTAAAATGAGAAGTATGGATAACAGCTGTGTGCAGCGTTTGGGGGCTGATGGGGCAAATGGCCCTGATGTGTGGAGCGGGAGACCCTGGATAAGAACTCTCAATGTGGCCCATCTGCTGCGGAGGGAGGGAGGAGGCTGCCCGTCTGTCCGGGTGAAATGTCTCAAGTCAGAATTAGTATTTCCATGTTTAATTCCACCGTTATTGCCCCTAGGCCACATCATCATCACTGGTGATTAAATGGAGACAGAGGGAGGTGCTTGGAATTCATATCTGCCAGGATCTAAGTAAACAGTGTTAAAAGTGCTGCTGTGATTTTTCTCAGTTCCCAGCAGTGGAAATGGCTGGAGTTTCTTGGAGCAGCTCCCGGGGAGTGGTCTCTGTGTAGGTGGGCCCAGAGCTGCCTCTGCAGGTATTTGGGGCTGGGGTAACTTCCCTCCGTTTCAGGGGCCAGGCAGTGTCAGGGGACAAGAGTCCCAATTATGTCCGACATGTGTTTAGCAGGGACCATGGTTAAGTGCAGTGAGTGCTTTTGCAGGAAATTATTTAAGCCCTTTTAAATTGGTGTTGCTGATGAATGTGTTCTTGAAGAACACCAAGGAGGAAATTGTGTGAGTTGCAGTCCTGCATTGTTTCTTTTGGTAGATGGAGGTGGGGGGACCTTCTGTCTTTCTCCTGAGACCACCTAGGTGGTCACACTGGTTGTCCAGCCCTCTATGCTTTCACGACATCATCTAGAACAGGGGTCCCCAACCCCGAGGCTGTGGACCACTACTGGTCCATGGCCTGTTAGGAACCGGTTCACACAGCAGGAGCTGAGTGGCCGGTGAGCGAGCAAAGCTTCATCTGCCTCTCTGCATCCCCCCCACCTATTGCTCACATTACCGCCTGAGTCATCACCCCCCACCCCCGCCCCATGGAAAAATTGTCTTCCATGAAACCTGTCCCTGGTGGCAAAAAAGTTGGGGACCGCTGATCTAGAAACTTCAGAAGCACCTGAAGCCAGAGTACAAAGTTAACTCATCATAAATGCTCATGCACTTGAATTTGGAGAGTTACCTGTTAGTGGATAAGGCAGGATTTTGTGACAGATGCCATCTGGCCCCTGTGGTATCAAGTCCCCCCCTCTTTAGGTTCCCCCTCCTCTAGCCATGAGAGATCTCATCTGCCCCACCCTTCCCCTTGCTGTCTCTGCTCCAGCCATACTGGCTATGGCTCCTAGATTGAACCACACTCCTGGACCACAGGGCCTTTGCATGTGCTGCTCTTTGCCAGACATGCTGTCTCTACCCAGGCAACTCCTGTTCATTCTTTGAATCTCAAATCAATGGTAACTCCTCAAGGACACTTTTTCTCCCTCTCTCCTCTTTGTTGGTTACCGTATTGCTTTTTCCATTTTTTTAAACTTAAAAAAATTGTGATAAGATATATGTACCATGAAATTTGCCATTTAGGGACTTTCCTGGTGGCACAGTGGTTAAGAATCCACCCGCCAATGTAGGGGTCACAGGTTCGATCCCTGGTCCGGGAAGATCCCACATGCCGCAGAGCAACTAAGCCCGTGAGCCATAACTACTGAGCCCACGCACCACAACTACTGAAGCCTCTGAGCCCTAGAGCCTGTGCTCCGCAACTAGAGAAGCCACCTCAATGAGAAGCCCATGCCCCGCAGCAAAGAGTAGCCCCTGCTCGCCACAATTAGAGAAAGCCCGCACACAGCAACGAAGATCCAATGCAGCCAAAAATAAATAAAGAAATAATTTGCCATTTAAACCATTTTTGAGTATAAAGTAGCATTAAGTATTGGAATGGCCAGAAAGTTTGTTGGGGTTTTTCCTGGAAAAAACTGAACGAACTTTTTGGCCAACCCAGGACATTCATACTGTTGTGCAACTGTCACTGCTGTTTATTTCCAAAATGATTTTCATCATCCTAAATAGAAACTCTGTTCCCATTAAGCAATAACTCCCCTTCCCTTCCTCCCCACAGTGCTCTGTAACCTCTATTCTACTTTCTGTCTGCAAATATTACTTTTTAAGACACAGGAGAGAGCTGGTCTGTGAAGGCAGCCCTGGGCCTTCAACACCGATATAAAAGAGCAGAGTCATGTTCTGGGAAATTCACGTGGATATCCCTAGGTCTGGATTCCAGCTAAGACACTTTAACTAGGTTATTTCCTCCTACTGATATTAACTCTGGCCAGCGCTCCTGAACTGGGCCTCAGATTTTCCCACTCAGGGTAAGCAATCCTGCCTGCTCTCTTCACTCTGTGGATTGGTTGGAATTATTTAGTTGGAATTTGTGTTGACTTAAGCCAAAAAGTAGGCTTTATCATACGGAGACTGAGAGTCCTCATTGTGGTGGACAGAATTCCGAGATGGTCCCTCAAGATTCCTGCCCCTGCTGTACATGCACCTTTTCCTAGTTATTCACACACCAATCCAGCCACTGCAGTAAAGGGATTTTGCAGATTAAGGTCCCAAGTCAGTTGACCTTAAGATAGGGAGATTATCCAGCTGGGCCTGACCTACATGAACCCTTCAAAAGCAGAGAGTTTTCTCTGGTTGCAGATGGGCATGTCAGAGATTTGAAGCGTAAGAAGGACTGGACCCCCTGTTGCTGGAGGTGGCCCATGGCAAGGAATGCGAGTGCCTTGTAGGAACTGAGAGTGGCCCCTGGATGGCCCTCAACAAGAAATTTTGTGCCCAGGAGGAAAAGGAAGTGGGATTTGGTGAGCACATGACAGTGTTCTCTCTGCCAGAGGTGTGCACAGGGCTTCTGGGGGCACAGAGGAAAGTCATCCCAGGGTTCGGAGAAAGGATCTGGAAGAGGTGGTGCCTGAACTGTGTCTTGAAGGGCAGGTAAGACTTAATGAGCTAAATCTGAGTTAGGGATGTCATTTAGGCAAAGGCACCTAATGGGAAGCGCATTGGTGTGGATGGGGAGCTGCCAGTATTTACGCAGAGCAGGAGTGATTGTGCTGAGCAAGTTTAGTGCTTTGCAGGAGTTTACAAAAAGCCCAGAATAGAAAGCAGTAGGTCCAAGAACAAGGCCCTCCAAAGACTACTTTCTTTTTCTTAGAAGTCTTTTAGAGGGCTCGAGAGTCTCCATAAAACTCTCATCACATCTGACAGACACCAGATCTGCCATACTTTTTGCTGCAGAATCTGTGAAATGTGTCTTGAGAGAGAGAGAGGGAGGTGCCCCAACATGTCTTTGCTCTGAATCTTTCTAGAGAGGACGGAGAAATGATGTTTCTGGGCAGGTATAGTCATGGCTCTTTTTGTGTAACTATCAGGAAGTGGCTTGGAGTCTGCAGGGGAGGGTCCTGGCCTCTGTCCACATTGGGACTGCAGCCTGATGCCCCCAGCTTTGGATGGAGGGGGCTGGGGGCTCCAAGGAGTCACCAGGAAGCCCCGGGCATGATGGGGCTCTGGGATACGTATGTACAGCCGAGCCCACTCTTTCATTATTCTCCCTGGTGCTGCTCCAGTGGCTGCCCTGTCTCTGGCTTATCACTATGGCTCCAGGGGCCTTCCATCTGTGGGCAGAGGTTTTGATTTTCAGATGCTGCTGCTGTTTCTGGTTCTGTATCTTGGGTCACAGAGAAACTCTACTTAACTTGTGTGTATCCAGTCACTGAGGACTGGATGCATTTTGACTAGACGCAGTTTCTCGACAATTGGGGTCACATCATCCTTGTTGTGGGGCCTGTCCTGTGCACTGTAGGACATTGAGCAGCATTCCTGGCCCCTACCCACTAGATGCCTGTAACACCTCCAGCCAAAAATGTCTCCAGACATTGCCAGAGTCCCAGGGGGGGGAGGGGGGGGGCGGGGGGGCGGCGGGGGGGGACACAAAATCGCCACTGGTTGATAATCACTGGGTTAAAATCATGAGAAACAGAGATCATATTTTAATTTAAGCTACTAGGTTCCGGGGTGGTTCGTTATTCTGCAATAGATAACAGAAGTGGTGGTTATCACAGTCCATCCTCCCGCCCCACCTGGGACTCCCGGTGGCGGTTTAAGTAAATGGAAATCTGGATCACTGGCAACAGGAGAGAATCTGCATGATGTGCTGCTTTTGCAGTTCTGTGTGATGACCAGTCAGCAGGGAGGGTTCTGGGCCTGACTTCACCCAGGGTGACCGCTGTGGAAGGCAGCAGGGACCTCACACATTGTTAAGCTTCCTTACACTGAGGCTAATCACTAATTGCCTACTGAGCGCCCTGTGTCCAGTCACCCTGCTAAGCTTTTTGTAGGCTTTCTCTGGTTTCACCTTTATACCTACCATCTGCTGTGGGCCCTGGATTATTCCCATTTTACAGATGAAGACACTGAGGCTTAGAAAGGTGAAGCATGTTGCCCACGGCCTCAGAACATAAATGGGGCCTGAGCTCTGACACGTCTGATTCTGAAGCTCAGGCTCTTCACTATATTTTCCAGGTCTGGTTGTGCTCTTAACACAGAGCATTTGGGGTTCTTTCCAGCTCTTGGAGCTTCTGAGAAAAAGCATAATAAAAACATAAGCAGAAGCAGTAGAAAAAGCCCTGGAAGGGTAGATGGTTGAAGGAGTCTCTCAGGTAGCCCATCAGGTACAACCGTAACTCAACCGAGTGTGCGCTGCCGCTGGGGACAGCAGAGCTGGACAAGCTTGCATGTGTGTGTGCACACTTGGGGGTTGGGAATAGGTGAGGCTTTTCGTCTGGTGCTGGGTTGGGCTCCCTGGGAGGTGCGGGGTGTGCGGGAGCTCACTTTCAGCTTCTAGGCTGTTTCTCTCCATGGCACCACTCCTGTCTTGGGAGGCATCTTTTATGCCCCCAGTGAGGCTAGTCTGCCAGGCAGCTTGAACTGAGCCATCCCTATCAAGCAGAGAGGTTCCCAGTGCATCAGAAATGCTCTTGCTCAATCACTTTTATTCTCTTAGAGCTTATGTGCAGCGGGACACTTGAGCGTCCAGATCTTCCCCATCCTTCAAGGATCAGCTCAGATCCTGTGGTGTCCATGACACCTTGTCCAGCTGTTTCACTTATTAGCTCTGTGACCTTGGGTGAATCATTTTTTTCCTCTGACCCTCAGTTTATGATCTGAGAAATGAAGATAATAATAGCGCCTGCCTCATTTTATTTATTTTGCGGGTTAGTTGTGACAATGCATGTGGAATACTTAGAGTAGGAATCACATTCCCATGGTAGTGTATTTCATTTTAAAATTAATTCACACTAAAATTTAATTTTTTGGGGGGGTGTATGGTTCTGTGTAATTTAACACACGTATAGATTCATGTATCCACCACCACAGTCAGGATACAGGACATCTACATCATGCTCCAAACTTCCTTGTGCTACCCCTTTGCAATCACATCCTCCGCCACAGCCCTGACCTCTGACAACCACTGATCTTTCTGTCCCGGTAGTTTTGACTTTTTGGGAATACCCTATGAATGAAATCATACAATATGTAACCCTTTTCAGGCTACCTTCTTTAATAAGCATAACACCTTTGAGAGGCACACGAGCTGTTGAATATATCAATAGTTTCTTCTTATTGCTGAGTCATATTCCATTGTATGGATGTGCCACAGTTTGTTTAACCATTCACCCAATGAAAGTCATTTGAGTTTGTTTCCAATCTTTGGCAATTATACATAAAGCTACTGTAAACATTCATGTTCAGGTTCCTATATAAACATAAGTTTTCATTTCTCTAGGCTAATACCTATGAGTGGAATGGCTAGGTCCCATTGTAAGTGCCTATTTAACTTTATAAGCAATGCCAAACTGTTTTCCAGAGTGGCTGCATCATTTTACATTCCCATCAGCAATGTACAAGAGTTCCAGCTGCTTTGCATCTTTGCCAACACTTGGTATTGTCAGTATTTATTACTTTAGCCATTCTAATAGGTGTGGTATAGTATCTCTGAACCCCTTTAACCATTTTTATTTTCCAAGACTCACTCTGCTCCTGGCACTGGACCCCCTGGGTCTGGGGTATTTTAAATTCAGAGAGAGAGAATGTGACTAGCAGAGTCTCAAGGTGTATAAGCCCTGGCATAGACAGGGGAGTCAGGTCGTCCTCCTACCAGGCAGACTTAGAGAGGCTTACCCAAAGGTTTTATCAGCACCAAAAATAACAAAATAATTTTCCAAGTCCCTTCCGAGCACTTGAAGCCCCATCCACACATTTGAGGATAGGGAGAAGTTACAGAAATTCAGGAGGACATTTCTGTTACATCTGTTTGTTCAATAAGGACTTTCCCCATCCTCTGGCATTCCAAATCGGCGGTGACTGGACATCGTGATGTCCAGGCCCTCCATCCCCATTCTGGACCTTATATCACAGAGAATGGAAGGCAGACGGCCTTTACTTTTCCTAGCTAGGTTTCAGAGGGCTGTGACTCCTCTGACATCTGTAGGCATGTTTGTTTAGCAGAGGTAATCCATCTCTATTAAACAGAGAAACATTTTGAAGCAGTCTGTTAATTCAAAGCCAGGCAGCCTTGATGACAATGATGTCTGGCAGCAAGTGGGGGAGGGAAATACAAGAAAGTTTTCTGCCTGTTAGGCACTGTCTGCTAATTCCATTTAATATCAGACATCCAAATGATTAATATTATATCTCAGCAGAAAGCATAGCATGGACTCAGATATTAATTAATTCATTCATCTAGTAATATCGAGCGAGTACTATGTACCAGGCACTGTGCTAGGAACTGGGGATGCAGTCGTGAACAAACGCAAAAATCCCTGCCTTATAGAGCAGATATTCTGATGCAGGAAGACCTTGATTGCTGAAGTATGTTAGAAAGCGATTAGTGCTATGGGAAAAGCATTAGAAGAGGGCAAGGAGTCAGAAATACTGGGGATGGGGACCTGATCTAGGAGAAGAACGTTTTCTGTACCTTATGAAAGAACTGGGAACAGCAGATTCTGAGTAGTTGAATAAATTTTCATCCAGAGATTCTGAAAATCTTGGTTAAGGACCCCCTGCATTAAAATGTTCTGGGACTGGGCTTCCCTGGTGGCACAGTGGTTGAGAGTCCACCTGCCGATGCAGGGGACACGGGTTCGTGCCCCAGTCTGGGAAGATCCCGCATGCCGCGGAGCGGCTAGGCCCGTGAGCCATGGCCACTGAGCCTGCGTGTCCGGAGCCTGTGCTCCGCAAACAGAGAGGCCACAACAGTGAGAGGTGCGCGTATTGCAAAAAAAAAAAAAAAAAAATGTCCAAGGACTTGTGATATAAGCAAGATCCTGCACCAATGCTAATCGGATCCTGCCCCAGGCCCTGCCCTAGCCTGCAGAATCTGCATCCTTGAGCAGGGTGGGGCCTGGGGGACCCGGGGAATCTGCATGTCCCACAGCTTCCTGGGTGCTTCTGAAGCACCCTAAAGTTTGAGGAATTTTGAGGACCACTCTCTTAAGAATCCAAGTTTAAAATAGGACATAAGCTTTCAGTCCCAGGAAATGATCAGAATCGTCTCAAGCTGGGTCCAATTAAAAGAGCATTCACTGGTTTAATTCAAGTCTTGACACTGCCTGGCTTTGAAACAGGCAAATGTTAATGTCACAGCTGCCACTGCTTAATTTTAGTCCTCAGAAATACCCTGGCCTTCTCAATCGGTTCCTGGGACCCTGATAGGCAAACACCCTATCCTGACCTTCCCACTCTAATCAGGGGCCCAAGCCTACTAACTTTGGAAACAGCAGAGCTGCATCCCCCTACCCAAATCCCGGTCTCAGCTGTGAGCTGCCCTACTTTTCAAAATGAGAGTCTCTTAACTCACTAAACCAAAATGAAGATGAAATCCAAGAAAATAATTTTCTTCCTAGCACCCCTCATAAAGCCACCAGCAGCCTCATCCATAGTTAAAACTTCTCCTCATAAGCTGCTGTGGTCTGTGGTTGGGAATGGTTGGAAGTAAAGCTTAGGAATGGTGTCATCCTTCCTTGGGTTTACATCTTTCTGATTGTGGTTGTTTCTAAGAATGAGGAGAATTCTAGGGGAGGGGGAGAGAGATTTCAGGAAAGTTGAAGGCCCTGCGTGGGGACCAGAAAATTCTAAAGCAAACATAGCCCCATGTTGGTTAGGAGTCAGGCACCAGGACCAGTGGTGGCTAAATCTCAGGCTAAATCAAAGCTATTTGGGCCTGTTATGGGCTGAATTTGTCTCCTCCCACCTCCCCAATTTATATGTAGAAGCTCCAACTCCTGAGGCAGGGCCCAAATGTGATTGTATTTGGAGACAGGGCCTTTATTTTATTTCATGTTTTTTATTGGGATATAGTTGCTTTACAGTGTTGTGTTAGTTTCTGCTGTACAGCAAAGTGGATCAACTGTATGCATACATATATCCCCTCTTTTTTGGATTTCCTTGCCATTTAGGTCACCACAGAGCATTAAGCAGAGTTCCCTGTGCTATACAGCAGGTTCTCATTAGTTATCTATTTTATACTAATTAGTGTATATATGTCAATTCCAATCTCCCAATTCATCCTACCCCCCCTTTCCCCCTTGGTGTACATATGTTTGTTCTCTACGTCTGTGTCTCTATTTCTGCCTTGCAAACAGGTTCATCTGTACCATTTTTCTAGATTCCACATATATGCATTAGTATATGATATTTGTTTTCCTCTTTCTGACTTACTTCACTCTGTATGACAGTCTCTAGTTCCATCCACGGGAGATAGGGCTTTTAAAGAGGTAATTAATTTAAAACCAGGCTGATAAGGTGGGCCCTAATCCAATCCTACTGGTGTCATAGTAAGAAGAGGAAATTTGGACACAACAGGGGATACCAGGGATGCATGCAGAGGAAAGACCATGTGAGGACACAGCGAGAGGTGGTTGTCTGTAAGCCAAGGAGAGAGGTCTTTTCGTAAACCAAACCTGCTGACACCCTGATCTTGAACTTCCAGGTTCCAGAATGTGAGAAAGTAAATTTCTGTTATTTAAGCCCCCAGTCTGTGATGTTTTGTTACGGCAGCCCTAGCAAACTAATACAATTCCCTCAAGGAAAATTGTCTTGATGGTAAAGAATTGCTAATGCCCACACACAGACCACAGAGCTTTTTCAAGGCAATTTTATTTAGTCAAACACAATTTTTGAGGTCCGTCAAGCCCCAGCTCTGCACATGGCAGATATAATATGGAAATGCCCAGCCCTGCTCAGTCCTGACTGGTCCCAGGCTTGTGCTGAGCTGCCAACTGGCCACTTAAGCCCATCCTCTGGCCACAGCTGATTGGCCAAAGAGTGACCACCAAATTCAAGCTGGGCCAATCAGATTCCCACATCCAGGAATCAGAGGGGGAGATGTGAAACCCACATGAGATGAGACCACGTGACCCCAGAGAGAGAAAGTGAGGCTATGCCTTGATTCCAGGTCCCACCCAATTCCTCCTACATGTGTGTGAGGGTCCAGTGGGGGTGGGATAATCCAGATGTGGCTTGGCTTGGGGCTTTGTTCTTTTTCATGCCTTTGTCTGTCTCCCCATCTGTTCTGGGGCCAGTAGGCCAGCCGAGGCATGTTCTTCTCATGGTAATGGCAGAGCCCAATCACATAAACTTTTTTCAAGCCTTTGGTAACATCAAATCTGTTGACGTTTCATTGGCCAAAGCCAGTTACATGGCCAAACACAAGTCAGGGGTGAAGAAATAGGCTCCGCCCTCTTTAGTGAGAGAAGCTACAAAATCATGGCCAAAGGGTATGGCTGCAGGATGGGGTGAAGATGGGGGCCATGGCTGCAATCCATCATAGGCTCTCAGCAGTTCAGGTGATGGCCTTTGGGGAGTCACTGAGGAGACATCCACCTGGAGGGAGGAGCCATTGACCCACAGGCAGATAACCATGGCTACTCTGGGTACCACCTTATCCCCCCAATGGGGTCTGCAAATTCCTCCTTTCCATCAAAACACCTCTGTAACCTTCAGGAGGGAACTCTCACTTTCCCCACAAGTTGTCAGGTCTTAAGAGGGGAGGGGTTTTAGAATCTGGACCTACTTCTAGGTCTCTGAATATAAAATAAACACTCAGCCTCAAATCAGGGCCAGCCTTAATTAAACTGATTTGGGAGCAGGGTATCTCTGGGATTCCCTTTCTCCTTCTTGTGTCTGACTCCTGAGAAAACTCTGCCTTTCTCCTTGGCTTCTTTTGAGCAGAACCCCTTTTAGGTGTTATGTAACAACATTCAGGTTGTCACCCACCCAGGGGTGTTTCCTTCTTAACAGGGGGCTTTTATTTTATTTATAGTTTACTATTTAAAGCCTTTTTTCTTTTAATTAATTAATTAATTTATTTATTTTTGGCTGTGTTGGGTCTTCGTTTCTGTGCGAGGGCTTTCTCTAGTTGCGGCGAGCGGGGGCCGCTCTTCATCGTGGTGCACGGACCTTTCACTGTCGCGGCCTCTCTTGTTGCGGGGCACAGGTTCCAGACGCACAGGCTCAGTAGTTGTGGCTCACAAGCCTAGTTGCTCTGCGGCATGTGGGATCCTCCCAGACCAGGGCTCGAACCCGTGTCCCCTGCATTGGCAGGCAGATTTTCAACCACTGTGCCACCAGGGAAGCCCAAGAGGGGGCTTTTAAAAGTCAGAAAAACTTTTAAGATTCAAAGAGATATAGTTTTATTTTATATATTATAGTTAATGATTGTATAATATATAATTATGGTATAGTTATTATATATAATTATATATATTACTACATGTTTAATAGTATGTGTATAAATGTACATATATTTTCTTTTTTGTTTTCTTTTATTACAACAATAACACCCATGCATGGTAATAAATATTCAAATGATATTGGGCTTCCCTGGTGGCGCAGTGGTTGAGAGTCCGCCTGCTGATGCAGGGGACACGGGTTCGTACCGTGTTCCGGGAGGATCCCACATGCCGCGGAGCGGCTGGGCCCATGAGCCATGGCCGCTGAGCCTGCGCGTCTGGAGCCTGTGCTCCGCAACGGGAGAGGCTGCAGCAGTGAGAGGCCGCGTACCAAAAAAAAAAAAAAAAAAAAAATTCAAATGATATAAAGGAGTGAAAAATAAAAAGTAAAATGCCCCTTCCATCCAGCTGTCCATTTTCCAACCTTCATCTTACTCCTCAGTAATTACTTTTAACCCCTTCTGCTATTACTTGTCCTGGAGGTCCCTTCCATGGGTCTAAACCATGCTTATACTCCTATTTCTTTATGATTAAAATTTTTTTATTGACACTGAACCTTGTGCCTCCAACTCAGAGTAAATATTTGTGGAATGAATGAAATGAATAAGAATAAATGAATGGAGGACCTTCAAGACGGCGGAGGAGTAAGACGTGGAGATCACCTTCCTCCCCACAAATACAACAAAAATACATCTACACGTGGAACAACTCCTACAGAACACCTACTGAATGCTGGCAGAAGACCTCAGACTCCTCAAAAGGCAAGAAACTCCCCACGTACATGGCTGCGTGGCTGACAGGGTCTTGGTGCTCTGGCCGGGTGTCAGGCCTGAGCCTCTGAGGTGGGAGAGCCGAGCTCAGGACATTGGACCACCAGAGACCTCCTGGCCCTATGTAATATCAGTCGGCGAGACCTCTCCCAGAGATCTCCATCTTAACGCTAAAACCCAGCTCCAGTCAATGACGAGCAAGCTCCATGCTGAACACCGCATGCCAAACAATAGCAAGACAGGAACACAACCCCACCCATTAGCAGAGAGGCTGCCTAAAATCATACTAAATTCACAGACACCCCAAAGCACATGACCAGACGCATTCCTGCCCACCAGAAAGACAAGTTCCAGTCTCATCCACCAGAACACAGGCACCAGTCCCTTCCACCAGGAAACCTACACAACCTGCTGAACCAACCTTACCCACTGGGGGCAGACACCAAAAACAACGGGGACTATGAACCTGCAGTCAGCAAAAAGGAGACCCCAAACACAGTAAGTTAAGCAAAATGAGAAGGCAGAGAAATACACAGCAGATGAAGGAGCAAAGTAAAAGCCAGGCAGACCAAACAAATGTAGAGGAAATAGGCAGCCTACTTGAAAAAGAATTCAGAGTAATGACAGTAAAGATGATCCAAAATCTTGGAAACAGAATGGAGAAAATACAAGAAACGTTTAACAAGGACCTAGAAGAACTAAAGAGCAAACAAGCAATGATGAACAACACAATAAGTGAAATTAAAAATTCTCTAGAAGGAATCAATAGCAGCATAACAGGTAGAAGAACGGGTAACTGACCTGGAAGATAAAATAGTGGAAATAACTACTGCAGAGCAGAATAAAGAAAAAAGAATGAAGAGAATTGAGGACAGTCTCAGAGACCTCTGGGACAACATTAAATGCACCAACATTCAAATTATAGGGATCCCAGAAGAAGAAGAGAAAAAGAAAGGGTCTGAGAAAATATTTGAAGAGATTATAGTTGAAAACTTCCCTAACATGGGAAAGGAAATAGTCAATCAATTCCAGGAAATGCAGAGAATCCTATACAGGATAAATCCAAGGAGAAAAATGCCAAGACACATATTAATCAAACTATCAAAAATTAAATACAAAGAAAAAATGTTAAAAGCAGCAAGAGAAAAACAACAAATAACATGCAAGGGAATCCCCATAAGGTTAACAGCTGATTTTTCAGCAGAAACTCTGCAAGCCAGGGAGTGGCAGGACGTAGTTATAGTGATGAAAGGGAAAAACCTACAACCAAGATTACTCTACCCAGAAAGGATCTCATTCAGATTCGATGGAGAAATTAAAACCTTTACAGACAAGCACAAGTTAAGAGAATTCAGCACTACTAAACCAGCTTTACAACAAATGCTAAAGGAACTTCTATAGGCAGGAAACACAAGAGAAGGAAAAGACCTACAATAACAAACCCAAAACAATTATGAAAATGGTAATAGGAACGTACATATCGATAACAACCTTAAATGTAAATGGATTAAATGCTCCAACCAAAAGACATAGACTGGCTGAATGGACACAAGAACAGGACCCATATATATATGCTGTCTATAGGAGACTCACTTCAGACCTAGGGACACACACAGATTGAAAGTGAGGGGATGGAAAAAGATATTCCAGGCAAATGGAAATCAAAAGAAAGCTGGAGTAGCAACTCTCATATCAGACAAAATAAACTTTAAAATAAAGACTATTAGAATAGACAAAGAAGGACACTACATAATGATCAAGGGGTCAATCCAAGAAGAAGATTTAGCAATTGTAAATATTTATGCACCCAACATAGGAGCACCTCAATACATAAGGCAAATACTAACAGCCATAAAAGGGGAAATTGACAGTAACATAATCATAGTAGGAAACTTTAACACCCCACTTTCACCAATGGACACATCATGCAAAATGAAAATAAATAAGGAAACACAAGCTTTAAATGACACATTAAATTAGATGGACTTAATTGATATTTATAGGACATTCCATTCAAAAACTGCAGAATACACTTTCTTTTCAAGAAAGGAAACATTCTAAAGGAACATTCTCCAAGACAGATCACATCTTGGGTCACAAATCAAGCCTTGGTAAATTTAAGAAAATTGAATTTGTATCAAGTATCTTTTCTGATCACAATGCTATGAGACTAGATATCAGTATAGGAAAAAACTAAAAAATACAAACACGTGGAGACTAAACAATACACTACTAAATAACCAAGAGACTGCTGAAGAAATCAAAGAGGAAATAAAAAATTACCTAGAAACAAGTGACAATGAAAACACGATGACCCAAAACCTATGGGATGCAGCTAAAGCAGTTCCAAGAGGGAAGTTTATAGTAATACAATCCTACCTCAAGATGCAAGAAAAATCTCAAATAAACAACCTAACCTTACACCTAAAGCAGTTAGAGAAAGAAGAATAAAAACACCCCAAAGTTAGCAGAAGGAAAGAAATCATAAAATCAGATCAGAGATAAATGAAAAACAAATGAAGGAAACAATAGCAAAGATCAATAAAACTAAAAGCTGGTTCTTTGAGAAGATAAACACAATTGATAAACCATTAGCCAGACTCATCAAGAAAAAAAGGGAAAAGACTCAAATCAACAGAATTAGAAATGAAAAAGGAGAAGTAACAGCTGACACTGCAGAAATACCAAGGATCATGAGAGATTACTACAAGCAACTCTATGCCAATAAAATGGACAACCTGGAAGAAATGGACAAATTCTTAGAAAAGCGCAACCTTCTCAGACTGAACCAGGAAGAAATAGAAAATATAAACAGACCAATCACAAGCACTGAAATTGAAACTGTGATTAAAAATCTTCCAAACAAAAACCCAGGACCAGGTGGATTCACAGGCGAATTCTACCAACATTTAAAGAAGAGCTAACACCTATTCTTCTCAAACTCTTCCAAAATATAACAGAGGGAGGAACACTCCCAAACTCATTGTACGAGGCCACCATCACCCTGATACCAAAACCAGACAAAGATGTCACAAAGAAAGGAAACTACACGCCAATATCACTGATGAACATAGGTGCAAAAATCCTCAACAAAATACTAGCAAACAGAATCCAACAACACATTAAAAGGATCATATACCATGATCAAGTGGGGTTTATCCCAGGAATGCAAGGATTCTTCAATATACGCAAATCAATCTATGTGATACACCATATTAACAAATTGAAGGATAAAAACCATATGATCATCTCAATTGATGCAGAAAAGTTCTGGACAAAATTCAACACCCATTTAGGATAAAATCCCTGCAGAAAGTAGGCACAGAGGGAACTTACCTCAACATAATAAAGGCCATATATGACCAGCCCACAGCCAACATAGTCCTCAATGGTGAAAAACTGAAACCATTTCCTCTAAGATCAGGAGCAAGTCAAGGTTGCCCACGCTCACCAGTGTTATTCAACATAGTTTTGGAAGTTTTAGCCACAGCAATCAGAGAAGAAAAAGAAATAAAAGTAATCCAAATTGGAAAAGAAGAAGTAAAGCTGTCACTGTTTGCAGATGACATGACACTATACATAGAGAATCCTAAAGATGCTACCAGAAAACTCCTAGAGCTAATCAAGGAATTTGGTAAAGTAGCAGGATAGAAAATCAATGCACACAAATCTCTTGCATTCCTATACACTAATAATGAAAAATCTGAAAGAGGAAGTAAGGAAACACTCCCATTTACCATTGCAACAAAAAGGATAAAATACCTAGGAATAAACCTACCTATGGAGAAAAAAGATCTGTATGCAGAAAACTATAAGACACTGATGAAGAAAATTAAAGATGATACAAACAGATGGAGAGATATACCATGTTCTGGGATTGGAAGACTCAACATTGTGAAAATGACTATACTACCCAAAGCAATCTACAGATTCAATGCAATCCCTATCAAACTACCAATGGCATTTTTCACAGAACTAGACCAAAAATTTCACAGTTTGTATGGAAACACAAAAGACCCCTAATCGCCAAAGCAATCTTGAGAACGAAAAACGGAGCTGGAGGAAACAGGCTCCCTGACTTCAGACTATACTACAAAGCTACAGTAATCAAGACAGTTGGTACTGGCACAAAAACAGAACTATAGATCAATGGAACAGGATAGAATGCCCAGAGATAAACCCATGCATATATGGTCACCTTATCTTTGATAAAGGAGGCAAGAATATACAATAGAGAAAAGACAGTCTCTTCAATAAGTGGTGCTGGGAAAAGTAGACAGCTAAATGTAAAAGAACAAAATTAGAACACTCACTAACACCATACACAAAGGTAAACTCAAAATGGGTTAAAGACCTAAATGGAAGGACAGACACTATCAAACTCTTAGAGTAAAACATAGCCAGAACACTCTTTGACATAAATCCAGCAAGATCCTTTTTGACCCCCCTCCTAGAGTAATGGAAATAAAAACAAAAATAAACAAATGGAGCCTAATGAAACTTAAAAGCTTTTCACAACAAAGGAAACCATAAATAAGATGAAAAGACAACCCTCTAATGGGAGACAATATTTGCAAATGAAGCAACTGACAAAGGATTAATCTCCAAAATATACAAGCAGCTCATGCAGCTCAATATCAAAAAAACAAACAACCCAATCCAAAAATGGGCAGAAGACCTACATAGACATTTCTCCAAAGAAGATATACAGGTTGTCAACAAACTCGTAAAAGGATGCTCAATATCACTAATCATTAGAGAAATGCAAATCAAAACTACAATGCGGTATCACCTCACACTGGTCAGAATAGCCATCATCAAAAAATCTACAAATAATAAATGCTGGAGAGGGTGTGGAGAAAAGGGAAGCCTCTTGCACTGTTGGTGCAAATGTAAATTGATACAGCCACTGTGGAGAACAGTATGGAGATTCCTTAAAAAACTGAAAATAGAACTACCATGCAACCCAGCAATCCCACTACTGGGCATATACCTTTAGAAAACCATAATTCAAAAAGAATCATGTACCACAATATTTTTGCAGCACTATTTACGTTAACCAGTTGATGTTCATCAACTGATCAATGGATAAAGAAGATGTGGCACGTATATACAGTGGAATATTACTCAGCCATCAAAAGAAAGGAAATTGAGTTATTTGTAGTGAGGTGGATGGACCTAGAGACTGTCATACAGAGTGAAGTAAGTCAGAAAGAGAAAAAGAAATACCATATGCTAACACATATGTATGGAATCTAAGGAAAAAAAATGGTCATGAAGAACCTAGGGGCAAGACGGCAATAAAGACACAGACCTACTACAGAATGGACTTGAGGATATGGGGAGGGGGAAGGGTAAGCTGGGACAAAGTGAGAGAGTGGCATGGACATATATACACTACCAAATGTAAAATAGATAGTGGGAAGCAGCTGCATAGCACAGAGAGGTTAGCTCTGTGCTTTGTGACCACCTAGAGGGGTGGGATAGGGAGGGTGGGAGGGACACTCAAGAGGGAGGGGATATGCAGATATATGTATATGTATAGCTGAATCACTTTGTTATACAACAGAAAATTACACAACATTGTAAAGCAACTATTCTGCAATAAAGATGTTAAAAAAAAAAAGAGTAAATGAATGAAAGGTATAGACTTAGCTCATGCCCTGTCCTCTACCCCTCCTCCCACCGCCATTTTTATCTCTCTCTCTTCTAATGATTAATTTCATAGCTTGAAATAACACACTGTGTTTCTTTATTAACACTGGGCAGCATTTCTTGACTCTGTACTAGGCAAGGCAAGGAAATTAGTATTTCTCATTTCTTCCACCTCTCTTGCACTCCTCAGTCTACCTTCTGTTACTTTCATTTTTGAGGTTTATTGTAGCATTTATCTTCTCTTTGTCTGTACGTTGTTTCTGAACATTGAACACCCAGTAACTGGAATATATGATCTTATGGCTCCATAACTGTTAACTCACTGCAGAATCTAGTTGGGATCAAGTCCATAAAAAGGAAATGCGTTCTGGACATTTTATATAGATAGAATCATATACTATGTGGCCTTTTTGTGACTGGGTTGTTGCACTCAGCATTATGTGTTCAGGGTTCATCCATGTTGTAGCATGTATCAGGATTTTATTTCTTTTCATCGTTGAATAATATTTCATCATCTTGATATACCACATGTATTTATTCATTCATCATTTGATGGAGAGAAAGGAGATTAGTGGTTGCTTAGGGCTAGGAGTATGGGTGGATTGGAGGGTGATGGCTAAGGGGTGTGGGGATTCTTTTTGGGGTAATGAAAACATCCAAAAATTAACTGTGGTTATGGTTGCATAAATCTATGTCTATACTAAAAGTCATTGAATTGTACATTTTAAGGTGTGAATTGTAAGGTGTGTGAATTATATTTCAGTAAAGCTGTTTAAAAAAGGAGTTGTAATCCTAGATCACTAAATTTGTGTTCAAGGGAAACTGTGCCGTATTTCAGTGCTTCTAAGACATACTGCCACCCCCCTTCATTTTGATTTATATGTGTCTCAAATCAGGGTGACATGTCATAGTTTAATTGTCAGTGCTTTTTCTCTCTTGGTGGTTCCTAAAATAATACTGCATTTTAAAACCGATGGTATCTTAGATGCAATGAAATATATAGCAAGTAAGAATATCAGGAGGAGGGGAGAATTAAACTAACTATTTAATTGAACTAATATAAGATGCCTTTACTTTACTACTAAGGTCATCCAGAGTCTCATTTCTATTTTCTTTTCTTTTTTTTGGCCACACTGTGCAGCTTGTGGGATCTTAGTTCCCCAACCAGGGATTGAACCCGGGCCCTCAGCAATGAAAGCATGGAGTCTTAACCACTGGACCACCAGGGAATTCCCCAGAGTCTCATTTCTATATGTGTTACCTGCCCTTTGTTATCACCCTCTATATAGATATGGCCTGACCCACAGGTGGGTGTAAATAAACCAGCACCATTACTCCCTGTTTCTAAGAGGTCAGGTAAAGACAGGTTTTCTTTCAGTAAACCACATTAGAAAGGTTAAACTGATCATTAAATACAAGGGTTGGCAAGCTATGGTATGTGAGCCAAATCTGATCTGAGGCCTATTTTTGTAAATAAAGTTCTACTAGAACACAGCCATGCCACCCATTCGTCTGCATATCATGTATGGCTTTTTTCAAGTCCAATGTAGAGTTAAGTGATTGACACACATACCATCTGGTCCAAAGCCTAAAGTATTTCCTGTCTGACAGTTTACAGGACAAGTTCGCTGATTCCCTGACTACATAGACAATGAAAGAGATGCTGCTCACTGGGTCTGCCCCTTCTGTGCCTCCTCTGGTTTTGGTTAGAAGCCCTGCAGATGCAAAGTGCCTCCAGGGGCCCTAGATCCTCTCAGGGAGGAAGCCAAGTCCCTAAGTGTATGTCCTTCTCCCCTCTCTGGGGACCAACTCAGATCTAGAGCTTCTCATGGGGGTCAAGCAGTGTCTGGGCCATGTTCAGTTTTGGAGGATTGTAGTAAATTAAAGAAAGTGAAGAAGGAGCAGAAGAGGAAGGATGTGAGGAAGGAAGCGAGGAAGGGGGGAAGGAAGGTAGGGAAGAAGGAAGGAAGGGAGGGAGGAAGGGAGGAAGCCAGGAAGGGAGGGAGGAAGGGAAGAAGGGAAGGAGGAAGGAAGGGAGGAAGGGAGGAAGGCAGGAAAGGAGGGAGGAAGGGAGGGAGGGAGGAAGGAGGGAGAAGAAATAATTCCAAAATGGGATTAAAAACGCGGTGGTATATTTTAAATTAAACTTCTGGCACACTCACACATGCACACACACATGCAAATAATTAATGTAATCCAGTCGTTCACCTTACAGTGTAATTATGTGCTTCATAAGAACAAATCCTTTCAGAGTGTGGTCTGGCAATGGGACACAAGTTAAGGTTGGATGATGAAATCATTTTTCTCTCAGTACTGTCCGTAGATCTTGGTGGTTCCCTATAATTGAACTTGGAGATAATCTCGAAAATCTGAATGTGAGGCCCTTCATGTGTTTTGGCCCAGGACAGACATTCCTTTTTGCTACCTCTGGGACAGACCCCTCTCAGCCCCTGAGTCCCCTCCCCTGAGGTTTCCTGGGGTGAGCTGACTCTCTGGGCCACACACTTGGCATTTCATTATGTAGTGCTGGTGACATCTAATTGGAACGTGATTTTATTCTTGTCTCAGTTGCATGACCTTTGATGCATTTGTCTCCCTAGGTTGCAAGCAGGGGTGATGCCTTATTGGATTCTTGCTGAGTTGTTAGGGAACCTTTGGAAACTGAGAAATGCTTTTCAGGAGTAAGATATGATTATTATCCTTTGTGTCTTCTTATGTTCTAGTATGCCAAGGATGGTCATATGCTTAAGAAATATGTATTTATTTCCCAATATATATCTTATGTATCTGAGACTGCGAATAGAATAAAATACTGTTGTAGAAGATAATTTTAATACAGTGAAATGTTTCCCATGACAACACTAGCTTCCTGAGGGCCAGGATTGGGTCTATCTTATTTATTATTCTTTCCCCAAACTCTTGAAGAGTGTCTAACACATAATAGTTGCTGAATAAATATTGAATGTTGAACACATATGTGATTTCTTTTTCTTTTAAACAATTTTATCGATGCATGATTTATATACCATAAAATTAACCCGTTATAAGTGTACAACTCAATGATTTTCAGTAAATTTACTAAACTTACTAAAAATTGTTTTTTAAATTATGAGTGCTGCATATTAATTTGTAAATTGGGGGGGGGGAATCCAGCAATCTAGAAGGTAAGAACTAAAAGTTCTCCCTATTCTCCACCAAATTCCACTTGTCAGAAGTAACCATTTCTTTTTTTTTTTTTAATTAATTTATTTATTTTGGCTGCGTTGGGTCTTTGTTGCTGCGCATGGGCTTTCTCTAGTTGTGGCAAGCAAGGGCTACTCTTTGCTGCGGTGCATGGGCTTTTCATTGTGGTGGCTTCTCTTGTTGTGGAGCACGGGCTCTAGGCATGTGGGCTTCAGTAGTTGCAGCGTGTGGGCTCAGTAGTTGTGGCTTGCGGGCTTAGAGCGTGGGCTCTAGAGCGCAGGCTCAGTAGTTGTGGCGCACGGGCTTAGTTGCTCCACGGCATGTGGGATCTTCATGGACCAGGGATTGAACCCTTGTCCCCTGCATCGGCAGGTGGATTCTTAACCACTGCACCACCAGGGAAGCCCAGAAGTAACCATTTCTAACAATTCGATATGGTCCTTCTAGACTTTTTTCTGTGTCAAAATAACACATGATCACAAAACCAGGCTAGTATCATCCATATTGTTCTGCCGTTTGCTTTTTCCACCTACTGATATATTGTAGTCTTCTTTCTCAACAGACTTAATGCATTTTTGAAAACAGCTGTATGGTGTTGTGTTGTATGAATAAACATATTAAACTTTATTTTACCAGTTCTCTGTTAGTGAATATTAGCCTGTTTTTTATTTTGTTTTTGCTGTTATAAATGGGGCTCTAATGAAGAGCATTGAAGGAATAGTTTTGTTCACTTGTTTTTAATGTTCCTGTAGGATAGATGCCAAGTGACTTATTTTGCTAGATCAAAGGGTTTGCACAGTTTCAGCTTTCATAAGCTCTGTCAAAGTGCCTTCCAAAAATTGTTTCAATTTCTGCTCTCACCAACAGTGTTTAGGGTGTCTCTTTCCTCACAAACTTGCTGAGAATAGGTTTTATAAATTTCTTACCTCTTTGGTTGTTTTCTTCCCCCTAAATTGCCAGTTTACCTCATTAGCAATTTAAAAAATTCCCTTTTTTCTTACAGGTTCAAGGGAATTCACAGTATATCACAGATATTAGCCTTTTGATTTATTTGTTGGGTAAACTGTTTATTGGATGGCTTGCTGGTGTGGGACAGAGGTGAAACTCTGGGGGCTCCTAGGTCTTCCAGGGGTTTTGATTGAAGAAAGTGAAGGTGGGGCTGGTTTTCCCCATTGTTTGGGACCTTGGGGTCAGTGGCTTTGCTGTCACCTTCATTTTCTCCATTGCACATAAGTGACCAGATTAGGAGACAAAATGGAAAAATGCTATTTTTTTTTGTCTCCCCTACTAGATGGTAAGCTTGGTGAGGGCAGGGCCTGAATCTTCTTACTCACTGCTATGTCCAGAGGACCCAGCAATACTGCCTGGTACTTAGCCAGTGTTCAGTAAATATTTATTGCATGAATGAGTGAATGGATCCTATCATAGGGTGTCCTCAGACTGTTGAAACTTTGGGGTGTTGATCATGGTGATGATGATAATACCTGTCATCTATGGACTCTTCCTTTAAGCCAGGCACTCTGCCAAGTTCTTGGCATTTCTTGTTTCCTATAATCCTCCCAGCAAGAATGGGTTGTATAGGTTATCATTAGCCCCAATCTACAGGTGAGAAAACAGGCTCAGAGAGGTTAAATGACTTTCCCAAGGTACCACAGCAAGGAGTTAACCCAAGGAGGTGTGGCCCTAATGTGTGAACTCCTTATTGCTGCGTTCTCTTGGATCAGGGCTCATCTTTCCTTTAAGATGCTGGAAATTTATCTTGGGGGGTTTGAAGAACCAAGGATGAATGCCTGTCCTACCACTCTCCGACAGAGAGAGCAGCACCGAGACCCTAGAAATGGGCAAGGACTAGGGAGGCTGGAGGTGGGGTCTCTTCCTCGGCATTTCCCTCGCTTGCGAGATAGTGACTTAGAGCACAGGTTCTCAATTCAGACAGGCCTTGGAGTCTGTTCCTTATTATCTGTGTGACATTGGGCAAGCTAGCGTCTCTCTGAGTCCCTAGTTTTCTCAATTGTGAACCAGAGATGATACCAGACTTCCCTTATGGGCTTGTTCTGAGGGTTGGATGAGATCATGCATGGAGGTGCCATTCCTTCTCCAGGCTCAGAGTTGGTCTCGGCACTTGTGGGTTGTCAGCGGTCAGCACTGTGGAGAGCTTGACCCCTGGTCCTGCAGCTTCTCGGGTCTGGGCAGGGGGCAGTAAGTATGCCCTGCCACCTCTGTGCACACTTGAACTTCCCTCCTGGCCCCTTGCCAGGCAACCTCTCTCTTCATCTTCCTCTGTGAGGCAGGTGTGCTTAGCTGCCCTTGGAGATGGGTAGCGATGGCTCATTCATGAAGCTGAGAGAGGAGCATCACCCGCCTGTGGGGTACAGCCATCTCCAGAAGCTGACAGGGCTTGGACAAGCTGGCCTCTTTCCTACAGGCACTGGCTTCTGGGCCAGGCTTGCCTTCACTCACGGCTCTCAGGTGGACTTTAAATGTGCTCATGGCTTTTTAAAAGACTGCTTTATCTTCTCAGATGTCAGAGATAATGGATTTATAGATTCCTCCTTCCACTGGGGACGTATGAGATGGCTTCTCTTCTCTTACTGGCTGCGTCCTACAACCATAAGTACCTTCCTTGCTGGAGCAGGGAGATTTAAGAGGCACCAAATTAATTGCTTTCCAAGCCTAGCTGCAGAAAGGCAGCCAGACTCTTGCTGTTTGCTCTCCAAGTGGGTGGGGAGCAGAGGAGTGCTCTGCAGAGCCAAGGAGATGGCTGACCTGTGAACAGCTGCCTTGACGGTCTGGGGTTTAGACAGTGCAGATGGCTCAGGTGACGAAAGAACTTCCCCTAACTGGGCTTAGCCTGGTGGGGTTGTCACTGGGTCTGTGAGAAACTCTCCTTTTACCACTTAGGAATGATGGCCCGTTGGGATGTGTTTAAGATGTATATTTTTTATTTTGTAAATGTGTAATGGTGAGTTTTCCCAGAGACCACTCTCCTTTCCTGGGGGATGCCACCTGGGCATTGGTGAGCGCATGTGTCAGATTTAACCAGTTCATTCTGATTTCAGTATGTATACAGACAAGGTGATTTGCTAAGTGTATGGATTAGTTTATAGACCCTTTAAAGGCTTTTTTTGCATAAGTAAATGCAGAAATTAAAAATAGCCTCTCATTATACTTCGTAACCTAATATTTCTGTCAGTTTTGTTGTAGCCTAGTTCCTAGGACAATATCTGGCATAGAGTTAGGTACTCAATAAATATCTGCCTAATAAACATTGTTGAGTGTCTGGTTTGGAAATCATGATCATCTTACCTCTAGGTTATGTAAGTCGATGGATAAGTTGATGATATTATTCTGGAGGAGATGAATTTTTCTTCAGGCTCATGAGCTCTGTGCCTGACCACATAGTTGAGAACCAGAAGTGGCCTGCCTACTGAAGATAGAAACTCTGGGAAGGCAGGAAGGGGGTTGCATTTTTAGAATATAAATAATTTATAGCCTTGTTTTAAGGATAGAGCGTGACACAAGGCAGAGAGGCTTTTTGGATGATCGTGCTGGCCACTGTGGTTGTTATTAATCCTTTTTGAAAAGCCTTCTCAGGTAACAGCTCCTCTTCTATGAGAACAGAAACTCATGTTATGCCTTGGTAGTCATGTTTTTTTCCTATGCAGACTCTTGGCCAAAGCTGATTGGACAAGAGGTGGGCCCATGACCAAAGCTGGACCAATCAGATTCTCTCTCCTGGGAATTTATAATTGGGAAATAGAGAGGCTTGTTAATTTTGACCATTGTTTCTCTATGTGAACTTGAGAGCTGCGAGTTGGGTATTTCTTGTCAAGGAGAGGCAGAGACAACTGATTTGCAGAAAGAAAATGAAGGTGTCCTGGAGAGAGAGGCAGAAACTAAAGGTCATTTGATTCCAGAGAGATGGGGAGAGTAATTTTGTGACAGCTTCCCATGGAGTCTGTCTGCCCCTCCTGCCATTGGGTTGCATGAGACATTACTGTTACTGTAATATTTAGTATGTTATAACTGTACTGTTATAATAAAATGTGAATTTAAACCAGTTCAGGTGGATTTATGTCACTTTCAACCAAACTGGCCTTAACAAGTCAATGATCATTAAGAGACCAGTCTCAAGTTAGTTTTTGGTGAAGAATTTAGATTTCTCCAAAGGCTAGAGCTAGCCTTGACAGTGAGTCCTCAGAGAAAAATGGACAGAGTAAATGGGTTGGGGTGATTGTGAACCTACCAGTATGGGGCCCTGAAGCTCAGACAAGGATGCTTTGGGAGCCAAGTGGGAGAGCTTTCCTTGCCTGGGGACTGAGAAGGAGCCACAGAACCCGAGGTGGCTGCAGGATGATAGGAGGCTGAAGGTGAGCCACACCTCAAATTTCAGGTGACCCTGGGAATCCCATCAGACATTAGAGTGGTGCCAGATTTAAATTCCAAGTTGTTTAGAAATGAGTGGAGAAAGATTAAGTGGTCTGTTTTCCCAGTGAGCAGTGCCAGTAAAACCAACATGGGACTAGATTTGAATTAACTTAGAATAAGGAATCTGCTTTACAACCCATCCTTTTTTTTCCTGGTATTTTGTTTTAAGTGAATTTCTTCAGCAAAAGTCTATCTTACTCTAGGTTGAATTATGACAAAAGACAATTTTCCACATCTAGGGCTGTTCTTTGTTTGCCCATAAATGCAGAGTATATTGTGTGGCTGCATTAATGTACTGTCCTTAGTTTATTAAGAATATTATGTATTAAAAACTGGGATGGAGGGAGGCAATTGGGCCAGAGTAATGATTTTCAGATCTTTTCTTCATATTGTTAAGTTTGTATAGAGGTGCTAAAAATATTGCTTTAAGCATAAACTTTTATTATTAGTTAAGGTTTCTCAGAAGGTTGTTTTGAAAAGGATTCTGAGACTATGTCCTGGTTTAGTGGGAAAGAATTCTATGATCTATTAGTGATGCCTGCCTTGGGCACATAACTAGGAGTGCTGACATCTATCATTCCTGAACTAGGAGAAATTTTTGGTAATAGTTAATGAACACGTTCATGAAGCATCTAGTTGATGGGTGGAATTGAGATCAGTGATGTAAAGGTTTCAGAAATGTGAACTAGCCCTTGCCCCTAGGAAACTTCCACTAAAGTTGATATAAATCAAGCATATAGACATGGAACAGCAGCTAATAGTTTAAAGTAGTACGTGATTAATTTAACCAATTCACACAGAATGTTTGCCATATACTAAGCACTGTCCGCGGTGCTGGAGACACAGTGATGACTACACAAGTCAGATCAAATTCCTACTCTAGTGTGGGAGACAAAATGGAAAACGAGGAAGACAAACAAACTATATAATTCCAGGTAGTGACAAGTGTTCAGGGGAAGAGTAAAGCTGGGTGAGTGGGAAGAGAGTGAGGGAGGTATATGGCTATTTTAGAAAAGGTTTTGGGGAAATCTTCTCAGAGAAGATGACAGTTGAGCAGAGATCTGTATGATATAAGGGAGCCAAATAAACAAAATATACATGAATATCTGGGGAAAGAGTGTTCCAGGTAGAGGGAACAGCAAGTTCAAAGACCCCGAGGCAGGAACAAGCATGGTGTGTTAGAGGTGCAACAAGGAGGCCAATGTAGCTGGAGCAGAGTGAGTGAAAGGGGAGTGGGGAGGGGGGAAATGAGGTTGGAGAGGATAGCAAGGACCAGACCATGAACGGCTTCTTAGATCATGGTAAGGAGTTGAGATTTTTGCTTTGAGCTGGATGGGAAGCCATTGGAGAGTTTGGAGTAGGGAACGACATAGTCTGATTCATGTTGAATGGTTGCACTGGTTGCTATTTGAAGACTTGGCTGTTGATGGGTGAGAGAAAAACAGGGTGCCCACTTAGGAGGTTGCTGCAATATAGTCCAGAAGAGAGATCATGGTGGCTAGAATGAGGTGGTCATGATGCAGTGGGTGAAGAGTGGTGGATTCAGGCTATATTTAGAGTTGGGGCTGACGGCGCTTGCTGATAAGCTGGATGTGGGGTGGGGAGAGAAATTGAGATATCTCATAGGTTTTTTACTTGAGCCCAGAGCCAGCATCATGAACATGCAATTTGTACAGTGGCATGGGGTCTGGCACTTAGAGGGGCCCAAAGCTTTGTTTAATGCTCTGCTGTTGACATCTTGAAATTCTTTTTTCTTCTCCATCTGATGACATTTTTTTTTAACACCTTTATTGGAGTATAATTGCTTTACAATGGTGTGTTAGTTTCTGCTTTATAACAAAGTGAATCAGTTATACATATACATATATCCCCATATCTTTTCCCTCTTGCGTCTCCCTCCCTCCCACCCTCCCTATCCCACCCCTCTAGATGGTCACAAAGCACTGAGCTGATCTCCCTGTGCTATGCAGCTGCTTCCCACTAGCTATCTATTTTACATTTGGTAGTGTATATATGTCCATGCCACTCTCTCACTTTGTCCTAGCTTACCCTTCCCCCTCCCCATATCCTCAAGTCCATTCTGTAGTAGGTCTGTGTCTTTATTCCCATCTTGCTCCTAGGATCTTCACGACCATTTTTTTTTTCTTAGATTCCATATATATGTGTTAGCATATGGTATTTGTTTTTCTCTTTCTGACTTACTTCACTCTGTATGACAGACTCTAGGTCCATCCACCTCACTACAAATAACTCAATTTCGTTTCTTTTTATGGCTGAGTAATATTCCATTGTATATATATGCCACATTTTCTTTATCCATTCATCTGTTGATGGACACTTAGGTTGCTTCCGTGTCCTGGCTATTGTAAATAGAGCTGCAATGAACATTTTGGTACATGACTCTTTTTGAATTATGGTTTTCTCAGGGTATATGCCCAGTAGTGGGATTGCTAGGTTGTATGATAGTTCTATTTTTAGTTTTTTAAGGAACCTCCATACTGTTCTCCATAGTGGCTGTATCAATTTACATTCCCACCAACAGTGCAAGAGGGTTCCCTTTTCTCCACACCCTCTCCAGCATTAATTGTTTGTAGATTTTTTGAAATTCTTAATAATTTTGAACAGAGGCTTTTGCACTTTATTTTGCACAATGTCCTACAAATTAGGCAGCTGGCGTTGCTTGAGCCAGTAGGCGAATGGTGGCCCCATTTATGAAGGTAGAGGGGGCTAGAAGGGGGACATTTGGGGGGGGAGATATGGAGTTTGGACCATGGTCAGTTTGAGAGGCCAGTTAGGCACCCCAGTGGAGCTGCTAGGTTAGTTGTCTAGAAGAGTTTTCAGAAGGAGAAACCTCCCTGCCAGGACTGGAGTCATGGAGGTCATTCTGAAGGAGGTGAGATTTGAACTGGCCTTTTGGGAAGAGTATATGCCAAGTCCTGTCCCCTCCCTCTGCACAGAAAAGGGGTCAGTGGTTGGCAGGGTATTGGTTATGTCCTTTAGTGTGGACTTTGTCTTAATTTTATTCCAGAGCATAGGGTGGACAGTACACATTGACTTACTGAACAGGCATAATTTTTCACCTCCTGATTGCTTTGCTTATATCTGCCCTTTCCCCCCACACAGTTATTTTGCTGATGCCTGGGGTGACCACCAACTCCAAAGTGGGCTCTGCAGCAGTCTCTGGAGATGTGAGGAAACTTAGCAGCCCTGCCTTTGGAAACTGGGATCCACAATGCTGACAAGTCCCAGGCTTGGAGTGACTCTGTCAAAGGTGGCTGAGACAGCCTTGGGGGACTACAGAGGAGGGTCCCTGTGGGTGCTGGGGTTTGTTGTTAACCCTTCTAGATACAGTCTCTAGAGTATCTAGATACAGAGGGCTTGGACTCCATCCCTTCCTTCTCTGAGACCCTGGGAATCTCATCAAGTCTCAGTGGACCTTGGTTTCTCTATTTGTAAAAGATGAATAATAATATTTCCTACTTCATAATGTTCTTGCTAAATGCTCCTTCTCCCCTCGAGGACAGTACTCCCTTCTGCTCTGGGGAAGCAGAGCTGGACCTAGACTGCATCATGAAGGAAGACTTGGTAGTCACCTACTTGTACCTCAAAGCTCATTTAATCTCTTTTGGCTTCCTTGGTGCACACTCAGACCCTAATTAGGATTGGTAAAACGACATCCAGCACAGAGAGCTGCTTACCTACTTTCCTTATTACGGACATGTGGCTGTTTCTCCAACACCTACTACTCCCCTAATCATATAGCAGGGTCGTGCAATTTGTGTGTGTGTGTGTGTCCCCAACCCCACATCCGGGGATGAGTCCTGATTAGATCAAAGCAATCTGGGTAATTCCTCTTCTTTTACTCCAGTGATTGGTTAAAAGTTGGACTTACCACCCAGGCCCAAGTCCGTGTCATTCCATGACCACATTGATAAGGAGTGGACACACAAATTAGAATGGTCCAATCAGAATGAGGCTTAGGACTTTTGTCCCGCCCCCACTAGACATGAGTAAGGAAGCATGTGGCCCTAGTCATTTTTGACATTCATCCAATACCTAAAGTGGAGGCAGAGTAGGGGGAGGGAAAGAGACAGAGTGTTTGGTGACATCCTTTCTTGATCAAACCATACCTGAAGTCCTACCATTGTATTTTTCAGTTAAAGAGTTATTAAATTCCCTTTAACATTTTCATTTCTCTGAGGTTTTAAAAATTACTTTCATCCAAAATCATCCTACTGATACAAACATACTCTGGGTGCCAAGTCCTCAAATAGTGAAATAAGATTTACACAGTTCCTATCTTTGTATCTAGTAATATTTGGAGGATTATTCAACTCAGGACCTTTTGAATATGGCAAAGGGGTTATTTAAGAATGATGACACTCATATTATGGAGTGTAACTATAAATCTTACTAAATAGTTCACTTATGGGTACTTATTTTTGCATGTGTGTGCTATGCAGTGGATATCTGCTATGCTTGTTTCTCTTTAAGGAACTAGTAAAAACCATTGGGCATATATAACTAAGAGACTAGTCTTTCTTCGGGTTTGATTTGATGTGTCCTGCTGATGCCTTCTACAGTATACTCCTCCTCTTTCCTGTGCTTGTCTATGCTGGGGTGAGGTGCACATCTTTATATCAGGACCCTATTGCTATTTTCAGAGAAATAAAGTTTTCTATATCAGTCATTTGTTCAGGGGTTCACCTTAAGAACTGAGTCTTTGTCCTCAGTATTTCTGTGGAAGTTTGTTTTCCTCTAACACCGTCTGCAAACACCTACTACTGTCTCCCTAGTACATTAGATTTGTGTTCTCTGTGTCCATGGTCTGCAGCTCCCCCCTCACTAATCCAAGTGCCCCCGTCCTTTGGTCAGCTCTGTGTTCTGTGTCATTGGTAGGAGCTGTAGAGCTCATTTGTTTTGGCACCAAAAATGACCTGATTGGAGATCAAGCTAAAAAAAAACTACTCTTCCCTCTGAGTAAGAGCACAGTGTGACCAGTTGAATCACATGCACTGCCTGTTTCCCATCTTGTTTCTCCTTCAATATTCCACCCTCTGCCCAAATTCAAAACTTGCTAGTTCAGTGTCCTATGATATTTATTCTCATTTAGGTTTATAGATTTCATACTCAAAAGGCTGTTTTTCCTCATAGGGGCCTTTTCTCTGCCATGAGGACACCCTGACATCAGGTCATGTTGGGGACATCTGCTTGGAACTCTCAACTTCAATGTGGATTTTATCCATTGAGATTTCACATTATTTTTTTGTTGGCAAAATATAACTGTATTGCAAAGAGTAAACAAAATGATTCAACTCTGTTTAAAAAGCACTTGCACAGCACACTTAGAGGAAATAGAAGTGTCACCACAGTATCTCCAGGTCTTATCATTGATGATACTGATGGAGGCATGTTACTATCAGTAATCTCCAAGTTCATGTTTTTGCCTCAGTCTATATAAATGGGACATCTAGGTCCCACCTTGTGAAATTCCTCTTTCTCCCAGTATTTGGACTTTACAAATGCCCATCCACCTTCCTGCCCATGCATTTACCATCACGAGGATGTCCCCATCCATGCCCAAGGGGGGCTGCCCCTGACCTTCCTTGAATTGCCCACCCTTGAGTGAGAGGCAGGGCTGTGCTTTCTACTGAGAGGGGACTTGTCCCTCCCTAGTTCTCATTGCACTTTGTCACCCAGGCCCCACTGCTGTCACCCAGGCCCCACTCTACTGGGGTCCAAAGTCTCCCCAAGTCCAAGCCAGGTCAAGGGGCCCCTCGAGAAATAGGTGCCACGTTCTTCCCTCTATCCTCGCATTTCCCTCCTCCCTGCAGTGCCCCTCACAAGATACCAAAACACACCCAGTTCAGACCCAAACATCAGCTCTTGTGAACGTCCACACTCGCAGACACATGCCTAGGGAGGTCAGCCATCCTCCAGCTACATCAACAGCCAAACTGTGAGCTTCAGATCAGACTTAGCAGCTCCTAAACCACGGAGCACAGCTTTGTCTCCGTGACTCTCAACGAAGGGTTTCTGTTTGTGTGAAGCAGCAGCACTAGGAAGATTTAATTACTGTCTGCACTTGGCCCCTCACTCAGAGGAGGAGTTTCCTTCCAATGTGTGGGAGAGTGGGTGGGAGCCGATGGGCTAGTGTATCGCAGGCCACTCCCACCTCCCTCCAGGTTCATGGTTTAACAAGGGGTCTTCTGGACGTAATGCCTAGACTTACAGGAATGATGTTAATGGCACTTTAATGGGCTGGTGGGAGATGTCTTAAGAGAGCTTGACCCTCCAGAAGCTCCCCAACCATATTGTGTGGAAGAAACCCTGCTAATTATGCCCGTGTGAAACTACCAGGGAAACTTGCTTCCCTCGAGACACACAGAATGGTGTGGTTTAGCGGGCAGTCACCAAATGCTTGATTGGTGCCTTTTGGAATCTGTGCTGGGACTTGGAAACTCAAAGGCTCTTTGCTTCTAGGAGCCCACAGTGAGGCAAAGGACACAGACAAACACATAGATAACTCTGGCAAACTGTGTTACCTCTGCAGAGCTTCTGGGCTCTGGAGGCAGACAGGGGTCAAATCCTGCATTGGGTCCTTACTATCTGTGTGGCCTCCTGCAGGTTGCACCCTCTGGTCTTAGGATGCCCAGGTATAAGATGAGGGATAAAAACAGTACCCATCCTATAAGGCTGATGAGAATTAGTGAGCACATGCCTGGCACGTCTTCAGTGCTCAGAAAGTATCTGATTTAAATCATTATCATTATATAAATTGTCATGGGAGTAAAAATGAGGGAGGAATTAATTTTGTAGAGAATTATGGGGAAGTGAAGACATTTGAACCACATCTCAAGGGCTGCATAGGATGTCACATGACGGATGAGAAAGAGAGGGTGCTGTGCAGAGAGAGGTGAAAGCAAGAGCAAAGGCCTTTTGTTTCTTTAACCAAGTGCTCTTGAGGTTGTTCTTGGTCTGGTGCTCCTGCTTGGCCCTTGCATTTATCATTTGCTTTTCCCTGTGTGCATGTCTTGCCATCTCCTCTGGGTTTTAAATGCCCTGAAGTGGAGTGGAACATGCCCTGGCAGGGAGGGTGGATCAAGTCCTGGCTTTGCTGTTTTCTAAGGTGTGACCCCATCTTGTCAAAGGTGTCATGGTACAAAGCATGGTCTCTGGAGCTGAGCTGCCTCGGCCCAGTCCCAGCTCTTTCATCAAGTGACTTCGTCTCTCTGCTTCATCTCTCTGCTCCAGTTTTCCCATCTACAAAATGGGGATGATAACAGCACCACCTCAGGAGCTGGTGTGAGGGTTAAATACCTGATCACATGTTCAGCACTTAGGACAGGACCCAACACAGGGCAATGCCCTATCACTGGTGGTGGATGTCTGCCCTTTGCACTGGCTGCTCCCTGTGCCTGGAAAGCTCTTCCCCACTGGGCTCGCTCTGTCACTCCTTTAGGTCTTTACTCAAGTTCACCTTGTCAATGGGACCTTACCTGGCTGCACTATTAAAAATCACAATCTACCTCTTGGCACCTTATTTCCTCTTCCTGCTTCATGTTTCTTCCTATATATTTGCCTTATTTTTCTGTTATTGTCTGTCTCTCCCAAATAGAGTATAAACTTCATGGAGGCAGGGGTTTTATTTGTTTTGTTTGATGATGAATCTGTTCATGTCAAATAGTGTGTGACACATAGTAGGTGCTCAACAAATACTCATTGAATGAATGTGAATGAACTCGGCCCCCTTGAGCCATACTTTCATCCTCTGTAAAATATAACTATTAGCCTATGTCAGATAGATTACAAGATGCTGCTTTATAAGTAACAAAACACTAGATACATAGATTAGATAACAGTATAGTTGAAGGCAAGGATCATGTCATACATATGTCTTCTTATTGACACCATACACCTAGAAAACTACTATTTATCCACCCATCCACCTACCCATCCACCCATCCATGCATCCACCCATTCACCCACATACCCTCCCAGTCATCTATACGCCTATCCATCCATCTACCCACCCATCTATCCACTCACCCATATATCCCATTCCATTATATCCCATTCCCCATCCATCCATCCATTCACCCATCCACTCACCCACCCATCCATCTATTCATCTATCATCCATATACTCATCCATTCATCCACCCATCCATCCACTCATTCATCCATCTCATTCCATCCTATGCCATCATCCATCCATCCATCAACAATAAATGTTTATTGGATGTATGTTGATTACTAGGCATTGGAATAACATTAATGACTACTATGAATAGGTAAAAGTTACTGAGAACTCACTACATGCCACACACTGTGTTAAGCATTTTGCAAAGAACATTTTGTTTCAACAGCCGTATGAAGTAGACACTATTACCACACCTCTATTTACAAATGAGGCAACTGAGGCACTGAGAGGTTAGTGACTTGCCTGAGATCCCCTGTAGGAAGTGGTAGAGCTTGGGTTCACACTCAAGTTGGCTGCCTCCATTACACTTTCCCGTAACCCCTGTGTATCCCTCTTCATACAAAGTTCACAGCCTGACAGTAAAGACAGATGTGGAACAAGTAATTATGCAAAGAGCAGGCACTCAATAAATGTATTTAATGGATGTGTGCTCTCTGAGTGTTGGTTAAGAATGAGGACTCCCTTTCCGGGGACAGAGCCAGTTTGTGAAAATTCCCAACACCCAGTGCTGTTTCGGAAACCTCACTGCCTTTTCTTCATCCATTCGTGTGTGGATGGACATTTAGGTTGTTTCCATATCTTGGCTATTGTGAGCAATGCTACAATGAACATGGAGGTGCAGATATCTCTTTGAGATCCTTATTTAAATTCTTTTGGATAAATACCCAGAAGTAGCATTGCTGGATTACATAGCATTTTTATTTTTGATTTTTTGAGAAACCTCCATACTATTTTCCAAGTAACTGCACCATTTTACATTCTTACCAGCAGGGTGCAAGGGTTCCAATTTCTCCACATCCTCCCCAACACTTGTTGTGTACAACAGAATATTCTTCAGCCTTCAAAAAGAGGGGATTCTTGCCTTTTGTGACAACATGGATGAACCTGGGGGACATTATGCTGAGTGAAGTAACGGTCACAGAAGGACAAATGTTGCATGATTCCACTTATACATGGAATCTGAAACAGTCAGTCTCATAGAAGCAGAGAGTGGAATGGTGGTTGCCAGGGGCCGGGGGAGGAGAATGGGGATTGCTGTTCAATGAGCAGAAAGTTTCAATTATGCAAGATGAATAAGTTCTAGAGATCCGCTGTACGACATGGTGCCTATAGATACTATATTGCACACTTAAAAATTTGTTAAGAGGGTAGATCTTATGTTATGTATTCTTATCACAAAACAAAAAAAGAAAGAAAGAAAAGAAAACCTCCCAGCCTCTGACTGGTTTGGAAACCACCACTGTGGATCTCTGAGTCTGGCGGGGTCCCCGGGAGCTGAGCTGGATTCTGGCTGCTGTGGTCCCTGTCCCGCAGCGCCACTCAGAGGCTGGGGAAGCAGCCTGCCGCCCAGAGAGCCCTCCGTGGCTGGGAACACTCTCCACCGTCCTCCAGTTCCTGCTCACCCTGCGTTCGTTCCCACCACCAGGCATTTTTCACTCCTCTATAATTACCCAGGCTAATTAAATAAATTGATCTGCTGATGTACACTGCACAGTCATTTCTGTGCTGTAATTTGGCTTTAATAGAACCGTCGCTTGAACGAGAGGAAATGAAAGCCCCGGGTAGAAGTGGGATCTTTTAACTTTCAAGAAAAATAATTTTTCAGGGAATTTTGGTTCCCTGCATGTGCATAATATATGCACTTGCTGTCAGAATTAACTGGGAAACAGCAGCTGTCTGGTAAGGAGAATAATTTGGGAGCCCTTCTGTCATGAGAAACTCAGACTGACTCCGAGTCTTGACAGGAAGCTCGTAACTTTGGAGGCAAATGGGGCTCAAAGCATATTGTTGGCTCTGGGTTCTGACCTCTGTGGGGATGTTCTGGTAAATGGCCTTTGGTTCTGGATGATACAGGGGGTGTGTCAAGCTCACCCACTCTGGGGACAGGAAGTGAGGTGCCCCCTGGACCGTGTGATGGTTAAGGATGTGATTTGGGGCCTAATACCATCTGGTTCTCATGCCACCTTTGCCATTTACTAGACGTGCATTTCTTTCTGCACATTGCTCTGTCTACTGGGAACTCAGTCCCTCTTCTGTAAAATGTACCACCTTTCAGGATTGTGGTTGAGGAATAAATGAGCTCGAGACTGCCCCACATGTGGTGAGAGCTTCAGAAACATTAGCTGCTGTTTATGTTTGTATCAAAAGCCGTTGCTCACCCACCCAGCATTTGTTAAGCAATAACCATGAAGTAGGTACTGTGCTGGTGGGGCAGGACAACCTGACAGGCTTAAACCTTGTTTAGATGAAAGTCTCTAAGGGGAGCCTGCTACCCTGGTTCTGCCCATGTTCAATGGGAGTCAGGATCTTGACAGCATCAATAATGCATTACTGATTTATTTCCCCTTACTATGTTCAGGCACTGCTTCAAGCACCTTATAGGTATTAGTTCAATAAGTGATCATGATTTTATCTATTGAGCTCTGTACCAGAGCTTTAATATGCATGATGTCATTTTATCTTCCAACCACCCTAATAAGGTAGGTACATTTATCATACCCCCTTTAGAGATAAGGAAAGTGAGGTATGGAGAAGTTAAGTGATGAGGGTCACATGGCAAGTGGGAAGGAAAGGTAGGACTTGAAGTTGGGACTATGTGACACCAGGGTTTAAACCATCTTGTCAAAGTGTCATCAAATGTGGTGCTCAGCGTGGTCACTCAGCCCCCTAACTTACGTGTGATGGCATACATTCAACTCAAGGTGTTATGATGATGACAAAAGATTTTGTTGAACATGGTTGAGCCTTTGCCCTCTAGGGAGACTTGTGTGCAAGTTACTTTATGCCTGTGAACTTAGGAGCTGGTGAGACCCACAAGCTAATGTGGCTGAGGGAGGAAGTCAGCTTTGGACCGCTTGATCTCCCAGGCCTGGGGACTCTGCCTGCGTGCCCCTTATTCCTTTCGGTGGCACCATTGGTGTCTGCGAGAACTCAGCCACGATTGCACCACTGTTAATTGTGCTTTGTTGTCTTTTCCTGCAATGGGAATGGTATTTATTGATTTATTTCCCCCTCCTTAAGAAAAAAAGCTTTGTTGAAGTATACTTTATGTACTATAAAATTCATTTAATGTAAGGGCACAATTCAGTGATTTTTAGTAAATTTACAGAGTTGTGCGACCATCACCACGATCCCGTTTTGGACTATTTCCATCAAGATATACCAATAGCCAATAAGCACATGAAAAGATGCTCAACATCATCAGTCCATTAGCAAAGGCAGATAAAAACCACACTGAGGCACCACTAGGATGGCTGTGATAAGGAAGATGGACAATTAACAGGCACTGGTGGGGATTTGGAGAAATTGGAATGCGTAGACATTGCTGGTGGGAATTTAAAATAGTACAGTTGCTGTGGAAAGACAGTTTAGAGTTAAAAAAAAAACGTTTAGCATACTTTTACTATATAACCCAGCAATTCCAATTCTAAGCATGTTTCTTCTATCAAAAGTTCAGAAATAACAGAAGCAAACCAGTGAGTCACCAAAGTAGTAATTAATAAAAGTTTATTATGATCATCTCAATAGATGCAGAGAAAGCTTTTGACAAAATTTAACACCCATTTATGATAAAAACCCTGCAGAAAGTAGGCATAGAGGGAACTTTCCTCAACATAATAAAGGCCATATATGACAAGCCCACAGCCAACATCATCCTCAATGGTGAAAAACTGAAACCATTTCCACTAAGATCTGGAACAAGACAAGGTTGCCCACTCTCATAATTATTATTCAACATAGTTTTGGAAGTTTAAGCCACAGCAATCAGAGAAGAAAAAGGAATCCAAATTGGAAAAGAAGAAGTAAAGCTGTCACTGTTTGCAGATGACATGATACTATACATAGAGAATCCTAAAGATGCTACCAGATAACTACTAGAGCCAATCAATGAATTTGGTAAAGTAGCAGGATACAAAATTAATGCACAGAAATCTCTTGCATTCTTATACACTAATGATGAAAAATCTGAAAGTGAAATTAAGAAAACACTCCCATTTACCATTGCAAGAAAAAGAATGAAATACCTAGGAATAAACCTACCTAAGGAGACAAAAGACCTGTATTCAGAAAATTATAAGACACTGATGAAAGAAATCAAAGATGACACAAATAGATGGAGAGATATACCATGTTCTTGGAGTGGAAGAATCAACACTGTGAAAATGACTCTACTACCCAAAGCAATCTATAGATTCAATGCAATCCCTATCAAACTACCACTGGCATTTTTCACAGAACTAGAACAAAAAATTTTGCAATTTGTATGGAAACACAAAAGACCCCGAATAGCCAAAGCAATCTTGAGAACGAAAAAAGGAGCTGGAGGAATCAGGCTCCCTGACTTCAGACTATACTACAAAGCTACAGTAATCAAGACAGTATGGTACTGGCACAAAAACAGAAAGATAGATCAATGGAACAGGAGAGAAAGCCCAGAGATAAACCCACGCACATATGGACACCTTATCTTTGATAAAGGTGGCAGGAATGTACAGTGGAGAAAGGACAGCCTCTTCAGTAAGTGGTGCTGGGAAAACTGGACAGATACATGTAAAAGTATGAGTTTAGATCACTCCCTAACACCATACACAAAAATAAGCTCAAAATGGATTAAAGACCTAATGTAAGGCCAGAAACTATCAAACTCTCAGAGGAAAACATAGGCAGAACACTCTATGACATAAATCACAGCAAGATCCTTTCTGACCCACCTCCTAGAGTAATGGAAAAAAACCCCAAAAATAAACGATGGGACCTAATGAAACTTCAAAGCTTTTGCACAGCAAAGGAAACCATAAACAAGACCAAAAGACAACCGTCAGAATGGGAGAAAATATTTGCAAATGAAGCAACTGACAAAGGATTAATCTCCAAAATTTACAAGCAGCTCATGCAGCTCAATAACAAAAAAATAAACAACCCAATCCAAAAATGGGCAGAAGACCTACATAGACATTTCTCCAAAGAAGATATACAGACTGCCAACAAACACATGAAAGAATGCTCAACATCATTAATCATTAGAGAAATGCAAATCAAAATTACAATGAGATATCATCTTACACCGGTCAGAATGGCCATCATCAAAACATCTAGAAACAATAAATGCTGGAGAGGGTGTGGAGAAAAGGGAACACTCTTGCACTGCTGGTGGGAATGTGAATTGGTTCAGCCACTATGGAGAACAGTATGGAGGTTCCTTAAAAAACTACAAATAGAACTACCATATGACCCAGCAATCCCACTACTGGGCATATACCCTGAGAAAACCAAAATTCAAAAAGAGTCATGTACCAAAATGTTCATTGCAGCTCTATTTACAATAGCCTGGAGATGGAAACAACCTAGGTGCCCATCATCGGAGGAATGGATAAAGAAGATGTGGCACATATATACAATGGAATATTACTCAGCCATAAAAAGAAACGAAATTGAATTATTTGTAATGAGGTGGATAGACCTAGAGTCTGTCATACAGAGTGAAGTAAGTCAGAAAGAAAAAGACAAATACCGTATGCTAACACATATATATGGAATTTAAGAAGAAAAAAAATGTCATGAAGAACCTAGGGGTAAGACAGGAATAAAGACACAGACCTACTGGAAAACGGACTTGAGGATATGGGGAGGAGGAAGGGTGAGCTGTGACAGGGCGAGAGAGAGTCATGGACATACACACACTAACAAATGTAAGGTAGATAGCTAGTGGGAAGCATCCGCATGGCACAGGGATATCAGCTTGGTGCTTTGTGACCGCCTGGAGGGGTGGGATAGGGAGGGTGGGAGGGAGGGAGACGAAAGAGGAGATATGGGAACATATGTATATGTATAACTGATTCGCTTTGTTATAAAAGCAGAAACTAACACACCATTGTAAAGCAATTATACCCCAATAAAGATGTTAAAAAAAAAAAGTTTATTGTGCACACACCAAAAAGACTGCAAACTGGGAGCACTCAGACTAAAACGTGGAATGAGGCTCAGGGGTATATTGTTCTAAAGCAGCTTATTAGTGAAAAAGCAGTGGCTGTTTATTTTTCACAGTGATTGGTTATAATATTAGAATTTTCTTAAATGATAGGGAATTGGTCAGTGGTTACCTCACATCCACCTTGGGAAACAGTTTAAGTTTCGCTCACAATTTCCAGAGGCATAAGCCAGAAATGACCCAGATCGAGTTAGTCTTGCAAAATAAGCTAAAAGCAACTTTGTTTGTGTGACTAAACTGGTTTTGTCTGCTCAGGGAATTTTCAAGGCGTGTCTCCATTTGTTTTTGATGTTAATACACCCAATTTTTTATCTCAAAAGAATTTAAAACCTACAGAAAAGTTGCAAACACAGTTTAGTGAGTATCTATATACCCTTCACCAGTGGTTACATATTTTCCCTCATTGTATTTCTCTCTCTCTCTCTCTCTTTACACCTGCACACACATATGCACTTTTTATTAAACTAAATTGAGAGTAAGTAGCAGATACTATGACACTTCACCTTTGAATACTTGGTCACATATCACCTAAATCAAGGACATTCTCCTACAAGACGACAATGCAATGACAACACTTGAAGAATCTAATGATGATATAATACTCGTACTTAATGTACACTCCATAGTCAGTTCCCCAGTTGTCCTAATAATATTCTTTACGGATGCTTTAAAAAAAAAGTCTAGCATCCAATCCAAGACAATACAGTGCATTTTGTTTTCATATTTGTAAAGACTTCTTTACTCTGGAGGGATTCCCTAGCCTTTGTGTGTGACAGTGTGTATGTATATGTGTGTGAGTGTGTGTATATAAATGCATGAATGGATGTACGTATGTGGGTATGCATATGTGTATGTATGTGTGTATGTATATGTGCATGAGTGGGTATATGTATGTGAATGTGTGTGTGTGTGTGTGTGTATGTATGTGAATGCGTGTGTGTGTGTGTGTTTTAAGCCATGCACCTTTTTAAACAGTACAGGTCAGATGTTTGTCAGAATGTCCTGCTTGCAAATGCAGGATGGATTTATCTGCTTGCTGCCTCCTGCTTGGACTCAGGTGAGCCATTTTGGCAGTAGTCGTACATAAACAATGCCATGTCCTTCTCCGTGCATCACGTCAAGAGATGCGTGATGTCAGTGTGCCATTATCTGTGAGGTTAAGGGAGAGGCATTTTAAAGTCACTTTGGTGAGAAGAGTCACTTCCTGCTTGAAACCCAGGCTGGAAACCCATTTGCCATTGCGGAACAGAATGCTGTGTGGACTGTTGAGCACCTGTGTGGGACACCTGGGGATTCTGTGCTCTTGCTCCTGCCCAGTCCTGCGTGGTTACACGGGGTGCTGGGGGACTGAGGTGAATAGACACAGCCCCTGCTCTCAGAGGGGCTAGCGTCTGGAGGGAGCAGCTGTGGGACACGTAAGCCCAGAGCAGCATGGTAGGTGGTGAAACTGAGGGTGTGCATGGGCAAGGATGTACGCAGGAGCCGTGTGTACCCATCAAGGTCTTGGCTGATGACTGCTGAGCACTGAAGGACGAGTCTCTGTCTTTCTTGTCAGACCTTAGGACTTTTCTCTCTCCACAGTTTTTCAGTCTTTCTCTCTCTGCAACCCGGTCTAACCTTGGAAAGTGATGGACTTGAATTACAGCCCTGCCTGCATCCCTCGTGGACTATGTGACCTTAGGCAAGTCGTCTCGCCTTGCTAAACCTCAGTTTTCTCCTGTGGGATGGAGTTATAGTGGCGCCTCCCCCAACCAGGCCACCGTGCTGGTTGAATGAGGCAGTACATGTTGTGCAGGACCTGGTGGAGAAGCGATCAATACATTTGCGCTATTACTATTTTTCTCTTTAATCTTGAGCTTCTTTCCAGGCCTCATCCTCTGTACAAAGTGTGCCGTGCCAGCTCTTTATCCCAATGTCCCCGTTGGGTAGGACACCACTATCTTTTTGAAGCATGCTGTCTTAGGTGCTGCCCTGCCCATAAGCCAAACCTCAGACAGTGTCATTGATTTGGAAGATACCAGGGAAGGTTGGAAGGAGTGGAGAGCCCAACCCCACCTAAGGGGAGCTTCTCAGACTCTTGTCACTTGAGCCACTTGTCAGCATGAGCTGGGCAGCCCTGGATGGCATTGGCCGACATAGATAGAGGGTCATTCAAGGCTCTGTGGCTTGGTTTGTGATCAGTAGAAATTGGAAGGTGTGTGTGAGTATGTGTGTGTGTGTGAAACAGAGAGAAAGAGAAAGAAAGAGAGACAGAAAGAGAAATTCAATACCTGGATCTTCTCAGCTCAGAAAAGGTGTGCCCTTATTGGATTTGACGCCTCAAACTTTGAGGAAATGGAATTTTCATGAGTTTTTCGAACTTGAGTCATTCCCTATGTCAGTTAGGGCCTGGCAGGAAACAGAGGGCATGCTTGAATTAGGATAATTCGCAGCAGCTTTAATAACAGGACCAGGAATGGTAGGGCATAGGGAAAGTGGGCCTGGAGAGGTGAGGGAAGGAGCTGTTGGTGGAATCTTGAAGGAGCTCGGGGTATGCAGAGGGCCACTTTGCAAGGAGTGGTGACCTCGGTCAAGGGCCACAGCCAGATCAAGGCAACCTGGAAAAATGTGGGGGACAAATACCCCAACCTCACTTATCCCTCCCCCTGTGTATTATTGTGAAGCCTGGGGGAAAGGGAGCCTTCTGATGCTATTTATCAAGGTCCAATTCTGGGGCAGAGAGGAGAAGGATGGAGGGTAGATCTGGGGGCGGGGGTGGCAAACAAGAGACAATTGGCATCTTCCCACACAATGTTTGTAAATTTTTGTGGATGTACCCCCTCTACTTATTAATTAACTGCTATTTTTTAGGTCAGTGCACATTTTAAATTTAACTAATTCTATTTCAAAAAGAAATAACAACAAAAAAATTACAACCAGCTTCACTAGCCATAAGTGAAAGGTAACTGTAAAAAAATACAATGAAAGCTAAGTAATGTATCATTCTATTTGGGTACCTTTGCCAGGTTAAGACTCAGAACCAGAGGCCGGCTGAAGCCGGGCTTAAGCATGCAGATTGGCCAGCTTTGAAGAGGTGTTAAGCGCATTGCATCACAGACAGAGAATTTCTCCTTGATGTAATTAGGAAGATTGAATGAGGGTTGGAAGAGGAGTGCAGTACATTAAATAGTGTCCCCCCAAAGACATATCCAGTCCTAACCCTCAGTACCTGAGAACGTGGCTTTATTTGGTAGTAATGTCTTTGTACATGTAATTAAGTTAAAGATCTCAGGATGAGATCATCTTGGATTTACGGTGGGCCCTAAATCCAACAATTGGTGCCCTTAGAAAGAAGAGGGTGGTTTGAGACCAGAGACACACAGAAGGTAAGGCCATGTGAAGACGGAGGCAGAGATTGAAGTGATGCATCCACAAGCCAAGGGACGCCAAGAGTTGCCAGCAGCTATAAAGGAGGCACAGAATGGATTCTCCCTCAGAGCCTGCAGAAGGAAACAATCCTGCCCACATGTTGATTTTGGACTTCTGGCCTCTAGAATTGTGAGGGGATATATTTCTGTTGTTTTAAGCCATTGAGTTTGTTGCAATTTGTTATGACAGCAATAGGAAACTCTACAGGGACTAGCTCTCATTATGACTCAACATTATTTACTGCCGTGCTCATGTTCTCCTTAAGGTCACCTTCATAAAGTCCTCTCTAGGACCATCGGTTGTATGTGCCTGCGCTTTGGGGGAAAAATTGATTGGATTGTGAGTTTTGACTTCTGTCTCTTTCTTGTGTCCCCACTCCTGCCAGGTGTCAGGCTCTGAGTAGCCATGCAAAGCATACTTGTTGAATAAATCCACAGAAACCGAAAGGTAACTAATGACATTAGTCAAAGTAATGGCTGAAAATGGCAAACTTAATGCGTGCTGTAAGGTGAATTCAAAGACTGTGGTCTAAGTCTCCTTAGAAATCACTAGACTTGTTGAGGAGGAAATTGATTGACTTGATTAAATTGATGTTGTCTAGATGTCATCATCATCATCTTCATCACCAGTACTGATAACAATAGCTGATATTTATCGAGTGCTTGCTTTGTTACTAGGCATTGGGCTAAATGCTTTATGTGCATTATTTCATTCAAGCTTCACAGGTACCCAGTAAGATAGGTGCTATTACTTTATTCTGATAGATGAAAAACTGAAGCTACAGTTTAAGCAACTTGCTTAAATGGCCACACAATTCAAAAACAATGCAGCTAGAAGTGGAACACCAGTAGCCTGATCCAGAGCCTGTGCTCTTTACCACCATGTTCTGCCACCACTCAGATGTGAACCCCATGAGCATTTATTGAACGCACCTCTTGAGTTGGCTACCGAAGCCCTTCTTTGGGAACTTGTAACTCCCACCCATCACCACATGGTGCAATGGTTGGGTTCCCAGCAGCCATTCTGTTCTGCGTGTTCATGCTCCTTGGCCATAGCTGCTTGGTCCAGGGATGAGCATCTGACCATGTCTGGACCAATCAGAGGCCTCTGCCAGGAATGTAAAATTGGGACTGAGAAAGAGGGAGCCATAGCTCACCCTGAGATGTAGGCAGGTGCAGAGTATAGACATGGTTTCTGCATTGTGGACGGGGAACAGAAGAAATCAGTCTTACAGGGAGAGAAGAGTGAGGCACATATTCAGGCATGAGAGAGGGAGAGAGAGAGAAGAATTCTGAAGACCCCACAGCAGTGCATCTCAAACTTTAATGTGCATATGAATCCCCTAAGATCTTGAAAAAAATGCAGATTCTGATTCAGTAGGTCTGGGGAGTGGCCTGATTCTTCATTTCTAACAAACTCCCAGGTGATGCTGATGCTGCTGGCCCATGGACCACACCCCAGGCTTTGGTTCCAGCCCATGCTAAGGTCTGACAGTGTTTCCGTCCTTGGATTCTGACTTGCCAGACACATGTCACACCTGTATCCTTAGCTGAAATTGTTCCCTTTCCATAAGCTACCACAGAGAATTTCTGTTCTTTGAAACCAAGATTCCCAACCACAGTGCACCTGGTGGGACCTCTGTGCTGGGGTCATGGACCCACAGCTCTTGTCTCAGGGCATGATAATTGTCTGTATGTCTGGCCCCACCCCTGATTAGATTCCAGAGACCAGGTCATGGGCTTCTTGTAGCCACATTGTATCTTGTTCATTACTGTGTTCCCTGCACCTGGCACATAAGCAGCATTCAAGAAAGGTTTGTTGAATGAATACAAGAAATAACATCACATAGGATGCAGGAGACCCAAGAGAAAATCTTGGCTCCAGCAATGACTTTCTGGCTAAATTTCTTACTTTATCAAATTGTATGCCATTTGTTGTAGGGGTGCTGTTGAGAATATGACCTGTTAGATTTCTCAGCATCATCTATCTTTATATTGTTCAGCAACAAGAAAGATTTCTATGCTTGATCATATTTCTGTTTTTTTTTTTTGTGGTACGTGGGCCTCTCACTGTCGTGGCCTCTCCCGTTGCGGAGCACAGGCTCCAGACACGCAGGCTCAGAGGCCATGGCTCACGGGCGCAGCTGCTCCGCGGCATGTGGGATCTTCCTGGACTGGGGCACGAACCCGTGTCCCCTGCATCGGCAGGCGGACTCTCAACCACTGCGCCACCAGGGAAGCCCCATATTTCTGTTTTGGCATTGCCTAATAGGAAGCTTGTAGTTAAGTTTGTGGTTTAATTAGTAATATGGTAGGACTCTGTGGGTCACATTTTACCCTCTATTCTTTTTTTTTAATAGAAAAGTTGCAAATTAACTTATATTTTATTGCATTCATGAAAAGGTATAACAGTTAACAAATACTCAAAATAATTAATTTACCTGTAATATAATTAAATTCTGAGTTTTTAAAAACTTCTTTTTTTTTTTAAACATCTTTATTGGAGTATAATTGCTTTACAATGTTCTGTTAGTTTCTGCTGTGTAACAAAGTGAATCAGCTATATGTATACATATTCCCCTCCCTCTTGCATCCCCCTTCCACCCTCCCTGTCCCACCCCTCTAGGTGGTCACAAAGCACTGAGCTGATCTCCCTGTGCGATGCAGCTGCTTCCCACTAGCATTTGGCAAGTGTATATACATTTGGTAGTGTATATATGTCAATGCTACTCTCTCAGTTCGTCCCAGCTTACCCTTCCCCCTCCCCGTGTCCTCAGGTCCATTCTCTACGTCTGTGCCTTTATTCCTGTCTTGTCCCTAGGTTCAGCAGAACAATTTTTTTTTTTATATTCCATATATATGTGTTAGTATACGGTATTTATTTTTCTCTTTCTGACTTACTTCACTCTGTATGACAGACTCTAGGTCCATCCACCTCACTACAAATAACTCAATTTTGTTTCTTTTTATGGCTGTTTCTTTTTTCCATTGTATATATGTGCCACATCTTCTTTATCCATTCATCTGTCGATGAACACTTAGGTTGCTTCCATGTTCTGGCTATTGTAAATAGTGCAGCAATGAACATTGTGGTACATGACTCTTTGAATTATGGTTTTCCCAGGTTATATGCCCAGTAGTGAGATTGCTGGGTCATATGGTAGTTCTATTTTTAGTTTTTTAAGGAACCTCCATACTGTTGTCCATGGTGGTTGTATCAGTTTACATTCCCACCAACAGTGCAAGAGGGTTCTCTTTTCTCCACACCCTCTCCAGCATTTATTGCTTGTAGATTTTTTGATGATGGCCATTCTGACTGGTGTGAGGTGATACCTCATTGTAGTTTTGATTTGCATTTGTCTAATGATTAGTGATGTTGAGCATCCTTTCATGTGTTTGTTGGCAATCTGTATATCTTCTTAGGAGAAATGTCTATTTAGGTCTTCTTCCCATTTTTGGATTGGGTTGTTTGTTTTTTTGATAATCAGCTACATGAGCTGCTTGTATATTTTGGAGATTAATCCTTTGTCAGTTGCTTCATTTGCAAATATTTTCTCCCATTCTGAGGGTTGTCTTTTGGTCTTGTTTATGGTTTCCTTTGCTGTGCAAAAGCTTTTAAGTTTCATTAGGTCCCTTTGTTTATTTTTGTTTTTATTTCCATTTCTCTAGGAGGTGGATCAAAAAAGATCTTGCTGTGATTTATGTCATAGAGCGTTCTGCCTATGTTTTCCTCTAAGAGTTTGATGGTGTCTGGCCTTACATTTATGTCTTTAATCCATTTTGGGTTTATTTTTGTGTATGGTGTTAGGGAGTGTTCTAATTTCGTTCTTTTACATGTATCTGTCCAGTTTTCCCAGCACCACTTAATGAAGAGGCTGTCTTTTCTCCATTGTTTATTCTTGCCTCCTTTATCAAAGAAAAGGTGACCATGTATGTGTGGGTTTATCTCTGGGCATTCTCTCCTGTTCCATTGATCTATCTTTCTGTTTTTGTGCCAATACCATACTGTCTTGATTACTGTAGTTTTGTAGTATAGTCTGAAATCAGGGAGCCTGATTCCTGCAGCTCTGTTTTTCTTTCTCAAGATTGCTTTGGCTGTTCAGGGTCTTTTGTGTTTCCATACAAATTGTGAAATTTTTTGTTCTAGTTCTGTGAACAATGCCATTGGTAGTTTGATAGGGATTGCATTGAATCTGTAGATTGCTTTGGGTAGTAGAGTCATTTTCACAGTGTTGATTCTTCCACTCCAAGAACATGGTATATCTCTCCATCTGTTTGTATCTCCTTTAATTTCTTTCATTAGGGTCTTATAGTTTTCTGCATACAGGTCTTTTGTCTCCATAGGTAGGTTTATTCCTAGGTATTTTATTGTTTTTGCTGCAATGGTAAATGGGAGTGTTTCCTTAATTTCTCTTTCAGATTTTTCATCAGTAGTGTATAGGAATGCAAGAGATTTCTGTGCATTAATTTTGTATCCTGCTGCTTTACCAAATTCATTGATTAGCTTTAGTAGTCTTCTGGTACCATCTTTAGCATTCTCTATGTATAGTATCATGTCATCTGCAAACAGTGACAGTTTTACTTCTTTTCCGATTTGTGTTTTTTTTTTTTAACTTCTTTTTCTTCTCTGATTGTTGAGGCTAAAACTTCCAAAACTATGTTGGATAATAGTGGTGAGAGTGGACAACCTTGTCTTTTTCCTGATCTTAGAGGAAAAGGTTTCAGTTTTTCACCATTTAGAATGATGTTACTGTGGGTTTGTGATATATGGCCTTTATTATGTTGAGGTAAGTTCCCTCTATGCCCACTTTCTGGAGAGTTTTAATCATAAATGGGTGTTGAATTTTGTCAAAAGCTTTTTCTGCATCTATTGAGATGATCATATGGTTTTTATTCTTCAGTTTGTTAATATGGTTTATCACATTGGTTGATTTCCATATAATGAAGAATCCTTGCATTCCTGGGATAAACCCCACTTGATCATGCTGTATGATCCTTTTTTTTTTTTTTTTTTTTTGCGGTATGCGGGCCTCTCACTGTTGTGGCCTCTCCGTTTGCGGAGCACAGGCTCTGGACGCGCAGGCCCAGCGACCATGGCTCACGAGCCTAGCCGGTCCGTGGCATGTGGGATCTTCTCGGACCGGGGCACAAACCTGTGTCCCCTGCATCGGCAGGCGGACTCTCAACCACTGCGCCACCAGGGAAGCCCTGTATGATCCTTTTAATGTGCTGTTGGATTCTGTTTTCTAGTAATTTTTTGAGGATTTTTGCACCTATGTTTATCAGTGATATTGGCCTGTAGTTTTCTTTCTTTGTAACATCTTTGTCTGGTTTTGGTATCAGAGTGATGGTGGCCTCGTAGAATAAGTTTGGGAGTGATCCTCCCTCTGCTATATTTTGGAAGAGTTTGAGAAGGATAAGGGTTAGCTCTTCTCTAAATGTTTGATAGAATTTGCCTGTAAAGACATCTGGTCCTGGGCTTTTGTTTGTTGGGAGATTTTAAATCACAGTGTCATTTTCAGTGCTTGTGTTTGGTCTGATTATATTTTCTATTTCTTCCTGCTTCAGTCTTGGAAGGTTGTGCTTTTCTAAGAATTTGTCCTTTTCTTACAGGTTGTCCATTTTATTGGCATATAGTTGCTTGTAGTAATCTCTCATGATCCTTTGTATTTCTGCAGTGTCGGTTGTTACTTCTCCTTTTTCATTTCTAATTCTGTTGATTTGAGTCTTCTCCTTTTTTTTCTTGATGAGTCTAATGGTTTATCAATTTTGTTTATCTTCTCAGGAACCAGCTTTTAGTTTTATTGATCTTTGCTATTGTTTCCTTCATTTGTTTTTCATTTATTTCTGATCTGATCTTATGATTTTTTTCCTTCTGCTAACTTTGGGTTTTTTTGTTCTTCTTTCTCTAACTGCTTTAGGTGTGAGGTTAGGTTGTTTATTTGAGATGTTTCTTGTTTCTTGAGGTAGGATTTTATTGCTATAAACTTCCCTCTTAGAACTACTTTTGCTGCATCCCATAGGTTTTGCATCATTGTTTTTTCATTGTCATTTGTTTCTAGGTGTTTTTTGACTGCCTCTTTGATTTCTTTATTGATCTCTTGGTTATTTAGTAGTGTATTGTTTAGCCTCCATGTGTTTGTATTTTTTACAGTTTTTTTTTCCTATACTTGATATCTAGTGTCATAGCATTGTGGTCAGAAAAGATACTTGATATGATTTCAATTTTCTTAAATTTACCAAGGTTTGATTTGTGACCCAAGGTATGATCTATCCTGGAGAATGTTCCTTGAGCACTTCAAAAGAAAGTGTATTCTGTTGTTTTTGGATGGAATGTCCTCTAAATATCAATGAAGTCCATCTCGTTTACTGTGTCATTTAAAGCTTGTGTTTCCTTATTTATTTTCAGTTTGGATGATCTGTCCATTGGTGAAAGTGGGGTGTTAAAGTCCCTTGATCATTATGTAGTGTCCTTCTTTGTCTCTTGTCATAGTCTTTATTTTAAAGGCTATTTTGTCTTATATTAGAATTGCTACTCCAGCTTTCTTTTGATTTCCATTTGCATGGAATATCTTTTTCCATCCCCTCACTTTCAGTCTGTATTTGTCCCTAGGTCTGAAGTGGGTCTCTTATAGACAGCATATATACGGGTCTTGTTTTTGTATCCATTCAGCCAGTCTGTGTCTTTTGGTTGGAACATTTAATCCATTTACATTTAAGGTAGTTATCAATATGTATGTTCCTATTACCATTTTTGTAATCCTTTGGGGTTTGTTATTGTAGGTGTTTTCCTTCTCTTGTATTTCCTGCCTAGAGAAGTTCCTTTAGCATTTGTTGTAGAGCTGGTTTGGTGGTGCTGAATTCTCTTAGCTTTTGCTTGTCTTTAAACTTTTGATATCTCCATGCAATCTTAATGAGATCCTTGCTGGGTAAAGTAATCTTGGTTATAGGTTCTTCCCTTTCATCACTTTAAATATATCATGCCACTCCCTTCTGGCTTGTAGAGTTTCTGCTGAGAAATCAACTGTTAACCTTATGGGAGTTCCCTTGTATGTTATTTGTTGTTTTGCCCTTGTTGGTTTTAATAATTTTTCTTTACCTTTAATTTTTGTCAATTTGATTACTATGCATCTCAGCATGTTTCTCCTTTGGTTTATTCTGTCTTGGACTCTCTGTACTTCCTGGATTTGGGTTGCTATTTCCTTTCCCATGTTACGGAAGTTTTCAACTATAATCTCTTCAAATATTTTCTCAGACCCTTTTTTTCTCTTCTTCTTCTGGGACCCCTATAATTCGAATGGTGGTGCGTTTAATGTTGTCCCAGAGGTCTCTGAGACTGTCTGCAGTTCTTTTCATTCTTTTTTCTTTATTCTGCTCTGCGGTAGTTATTTCCACTATTTTATCTTCTAGGTCACTTTTCCGTTCTTCTGCCTCAGTTATTCTCCTATTGATTCCTTCTAGAGAACTTTTCTTGTTTGTTTTTTGTTGCATTGGGTCTTCTTTCTGCACACAGGCTTTCTGTAGTTGTGACAAGTGGGGGCTACTCTTTGTTGTGGTGTGCGTGTTCTCATTGTAGTGGCTTCTCTTGTTGCAGAGCACGGGCTCTAGGTGTGTGGACTTCAGTAGTTGTGGCACTTGGGCTCAGTAGTTGTGGCTCACGGGCTCTAGAGCACAGGCTCAGTAGTTGTGGTGCACAGGGTTAATTGTTTCACAGCATGTGGGATCTTCCTGGAGCAGGGCTCAAACCTGTGTCCCCTGCATTGGCAGGTGGATTCTTAACCACTGAGCCACCAGGGAAGTCCTAGAAAATTTTTAATTTCATTTATTGTGTTGTTCATCATTGTTTGTTTTCCCGTTAGTTCTTCTAGGTCCTTGTTAAACATTTCTTGTATTTTCTCCATTCTATTTCTAAGATTTTGGATCATCTTTACTATCACTATTCTGAATTCTTTTTCAGGTAGACTGCCTATTTCCTCTTCATTTGTTTGGTCTGCTGGGTTTTACCTTGCTACTTCATTTGCTGCATATTACTGTGTCTTCCCGTTTCCCTTAATTACTGTGTTTGATATCTCCTTTTCGCAGGCTTCAGGTTCACAGTTCCTGTTGTTTTTGGTGTCTGCCCCCAGTGGGTAAGGTTGGTTCAATGAGTTGTGTAGGCTTCCTGGTGGAGGGGACTGGTGCCTGTGTTCTGGTGGGTGGAGCTGGATATTGTCTTTCTAGTGGGCAGAGCCACATCCGGTGGTGTGTTGGGGTGTCTATGAACTTAGTATGATTTTATGCACTCTTTCTGCTAATGGGTGGGGTTGCGTTCCTGTCTTGCTAGTTGTTTGGCATGGGGCATCCAGCACTGGAGTTTGCTGGCTGTTGAGTGGAGCTGGGTCTTAGCGTTGAGATGGAGATCCCTGGGAGAGCTCTTGCCAGCTGATATTATGTGGGGCCAGGAGGTCCCTGGTGGACAAATGTCCTGAACTCGTGTCTCCACCTCAGAGGCTCAGACCTGACATCAGGCCGGAGCACCAAGACCCTGTCAGCCACATGGCTCAGATGAAAAGGGAGAAAAAAAGAAAGAAAGAAAATAATAATAAATAAAAACAAATTTTAAAGTTATTAATATAAAAAAATTAAAAAAGATAAAAGTAATAATAATTTAAAAAAAGAAGAGAGCAATCAAAGCAATAAACAAATCCACCAATGATAACAAGCGCTAAAAACTATGGTAAGATAAACATAAAAATCAGAAAAAAGTCAGTCACAGACAGCTAACCCCAAGTCTACAGTTATTCCCAAAGTCCACTGCCTAAATTTTGGGAACATTCGTTGTTTATTCAGGTATTCCACAGATGCAGGGTACCTCAAGTTGACTGTGGGGATTTAATCCGCTGCTCCTGAGGCTGCACAGAGAAATTTTCCTTTCTCTTCTTTGCACAGCTCTTGGGGTTCAGCTTTGGTTTTGGCCCCACCTCTGCGTGTAGGTTGTCCTCAGGCTTTTGTTCCCATCCAGACAGGATGGGGTTAAAGCAGCGGCTGATTAGGGGGCTCTGGCTCACTCAGGCCGGGGAGAGGGAGGGGTACGGAGTGCAGGGCAAGCCTGCGGCAGCAGAGGCCGGGTTGACGGTGCAACAGCCTGAGGTGCGCCGTGTGTTCTCCCGGGGAAGTTGCCCCTGGATCACAGGACCCTGGCAGTGGCGGGCTGCACCGGCTCCCGGCATGGGAGGTGTGGATGGTGACCTGTGCTTGCGCACAGGCTTCTTGGTGGTGGCAGCAGCAGCAACTTTAGTGCTCATGCCCGTCTCTGGTGTCTGATAGGCGCAGCTCGCGTCTGTCTCTGGAGCTCGTTTAGGCGGTGCTCTGAATCCCCTCTCCTCGTGCACCCTGAAACAATGGTCTCTTGCCTCATAGGCAGTTCCAGACTTTTTCCCGGACTCCTTCCCGGCTAGCTGTGGTGCACTAGACCCCCTCAGGCTGTGTTCATGCAGCCAACCCCAGTCCTCTCCTCTCCCTGCGGTCCAACCGAAGCCCGAGCCTCAGCTCCCAGTCCCCGCCCGCCCCGGCGGGTGAGCAGACAAGCCTCTCAGGCTGCTGAGTGCCGGTCGGCCCTGATCTTCTGTGCAGGAATCTCTCCGTTTTGCGCTCTGCACCCCTGTTGCCGCGCTCTCCTCCATGGCTCCGAAGCTTCCCCCCTCCGCCACCCGCAGTCTCCGCCAGTGAAGGGGCTTCCTAGTGTGTGGAAACTTTTCCTCCTTCACAGCTCCCTCCCTGAGGTGCAGGTCCCGTCCCTATTCTTTTGTCTCTGTTTTTTCTTTTTCCTTTTGCCCTACCCAGGTACGTGGTGATTTTCTTGCCTTTTGGGAAGTCTGAGGTCTTCTGCCGGCGTTCAGTAGGTGTTCTGTAGTTGTTCCACATGTAGATGTATTTTTGATGTGTTTGTGGGGAGGATGGTGATCTCCACGTCTTACTCCTCCACCATCTTGAAGGTCCCCCCTTACCCTCTATCCTTGACCTGTTTCATTTTTTATTTTTCCTGGTGCTTTTTCTTATTTATATATGTGTATTTTTCATCTATTCTGTAAATGATGTTTGAAATCCTTGATGGAATGAGATGGGATATAAGTCATATAGAGATGATAATAAGTAACAATAATAACAATGAGTTTGGGACACACAAAGAGTTGCCCGGGGACTTTATTAGTTTCCTCGGACTGCCAGACAACTGGGTGGCTTAACCAACAGAAATATATCATCTCACAGTTATGGAGGCTGGAGGCCCAAGATCAAGGTGTTGGCAGGATTAATTTCTTCTTAGAACTGTGAGGAAGAATCTGTCCCATGCCTCTCTCCTAGCTTCTGGTGGTTTGCTGGCAATCTTTGGTGTTCCTTAGCGCTTGAAAATGCATCACCCCGCTCTCTGCCTTCATCTTCACATGCTCTTCTCCCTGTGTGCATGTCTGTCTCCAAGTTCCCCTTTTTATAAGGACACCAGTCATATTGGATTAGGGCCCACCCTATTCCAGTATGACCCCATCTAAACTAATTATAGCTACAATGAAATAAATCACATTCTGAAGTACTGGGAGGGTTAGGACCTCAACACATGAATTTGTGTGTGTGTGGGGAGGGGGAGCAAAATTCAACCTATAACAGGGATCTCGAGTAAGCAGTTTCTCCTCTGGACCTCAGTTTTCTCATCTGTTAAATGAGTTTGCTGGAACGGATGATGTTTAAAGGACTTTCCAGTTCTGACATTTGATGTTTCTTGATGATCCTTTTTCTCTGTCCCCACTCCAGAGTCTTTGTTCCAGTGGGAAAGCAATCTAAAAAATAAATTTATGTTAAAGGTTAGTCAGTGATCTCTCGTGGGCATCTGCTTATTCAAAGGGCTCTGCAAGGATGGAGCAATCGCTGTCCTGCAGGACAGATCGCTCCTTTGGGGGCAGAGGCCATTGTGGACGTTGCTCCATTGCCTCCTCCTCACCCCACATCTGCAGCTGCCTACTGCATCTGTAGAAGGGGCAGAACTGGGGCAGGCCCCGCTTGGCCAACTCCTTGCGCTGCTGACATGCTGTGGGAAGGCTGGAGGACAAGGAATAATTGGAGGACAGGCCCCCTCCCGAGATCAGTGCTGCAGACTCGAGGGCCCCTGTGCTTGGGGATTGTGTCAGTGCCAGGCAGCTCTATCTGTCTTCTGGGTTCTGCAGCTCGAGACGGAGCATGTAAGCATTTTCCTGTGGGAGGAAAGGCGCTGGGCTGGCTGGCTTGCCAGGAGCCTTCCCTTGGGCCAGGCACACGTCTCCCACCTGCACAGGTACTGGAAGTGAGTGCATCCCCCTTTACGCCAGTGATCAGCTTTGTGCTACCCCGGGCTGGGCCTGATGCTCTGAGTTAAAAATCTGGATGTCTGCCCACTCTCCCCCAAGAATGGTGTCTGAGTTAGAATCCTTGGTTGCAAACAACAGGAGCTACTGTGAATAATGTAAGAAAGAAGGGGGCTTATTGGAAGGATACAGGGGGGCTCCCAGGGCTAAAGGGAAGGCTGGAGAACTTGACAGCTCCAGAAGGTCTCCACAGCTGACATTGCCCAACAGTCTTATCTGGAATCAGTGGATGATTAAATCAATGAAAACATGCCTGAAAGTCTCTCATCTTTATTGTTCCAGCCCAGTTTAGAGAAGAGTATGATTGATAGAGTTTATGACCTGCTCCCCCAGCAGTACCAGCACCTCAAGAGGAAGACCTAGTGGGAGCAGCGTCCAGAGCCCCCTTTGGCTTCTGTGGTGAGGAGGCATGTGCCCTGACCACTCTCCATGCCAGGACTGCACACAGTGCAGGGAGAGAAAATGGCAACTCGAGAAACGCTAGTGGTGAACACAGAGTGCTAATGATGTGCGCGACACTCAGCATCCCGGTCTCATTTAACCTCCCTGACAATCCTGGGGTTCTATTATCTTTTCAGTTTTAGAGATTTAGAGGAAATGAGGGCTTGAGAAGAGGTTAAGTGTCTTACCCCAGGTCACCTAGTGAGTCAAAGGCAGAGTTGGGATTTGAACCCGTGTCTATGCAGGTCCAGTGTTATTACTTTTATCGGTGACGAACTCCTGGCTTCTGATGCTGCCAATTTCCCCAACATGGTGAAAAGAAGAGCCGTAAACATGAGCACAGTTGCTGTCCAGGGATCCCAGCAGTTCTTGGCCCCAGAAATAGGTTAAGGAGTGGGCCAACTGGGTAGCTGCCCAGAGGGCCAGGTTATATAACAGCCCCAGAGGTATCACTAGAAGGAAACAGCTTTGTTCTTTTGACCATAGCTGTTCTTGCAAAAGGGGCCGTCAGTGACGGGGATGCATGGACTTTGATCACCTGCTTGGGGGTGAGGCAGGGGCAGCTGCATAATTTGCAGCATCCAGTGCAAAATCAAAATGTGAAGCCTCTTGTTTAAAAATGAAGAATTTCCAGAAAGCAACAGTGGAGCACTACGTGTGGGGCCATGTGTGACCACTCAGGTTGCACACCTGTGAGTCCAGCCCTGGGCTTGGGAGACAGATGATGTTGCTGAACCTGACCAAGAAGGGCCATCCCAGTTACCTGCAGAGCTAGGGAGGCCACTGAGACATAGAAAAGGTACTTCTGGCGCTGTAGGGTGGGCCTCTTTCCAACGCACCATTCACGAGCAACTACAGAAATCATCTCAACATTCTGAGAATAGTTTCAACAGCAGGTGGAGAATGTCCAGATAGCATCCCATGAGCAGAGCTAGTAAAGACACCACCACAGTTAGTATTTCAATTAATAGTGAGAGCCTATGACATGCTAGACCCATTGCAGAAGTTATCTTGTTTAACTCTGCCCTCCCTCTCCAGCTTCAGTCATGAGAGTCTTCTTTCAGATCCTCCAAGGTGCATGGAGTTCAGTGTTTCCAAGCAGACACTTTGCTTGGAACATTCTGGAACATTCTTCCTTTTTCTGCCTCCCTGGAGCACTCACCCTTCAGGTCTCAGCTGATCTGACCTTTCCAACCCCCAAGGCTAGGTAACACCTTGTGCTTTGGAATTGTGGTTCTTCTGTACACAGTAGGAAATTACTTGTGTGGTTATCTGCTTGTCTGTCTCGCTGAATGTTCATGTCCTTGGGGCAGGGACCCTGTCTGTCTAATGGCTATTTCACCAGGATCAGAAGAGGCAAGGGTATCTCCCTTGGGCTGCCAGAGGCTCCCTGGAAACTTCATTTCCCATTTGCTTGAATGATTCTGTCTACTCACTTTTCTGCCAAGATATTTGCTTAGGTGGGCCATGCATGTGCACAGAGCCCTCCCCTGGAATCATAGCTCTCAAATGGTCTCCTTTGTCATCCTAGTCAGAACCTTCATCCAGAGAGTCCACAAGTGAATTCACAAGTGCGCTGTCAGTTTTTCCAAGAGAAGGAAAAAACCAACCTAGAACTGATAGTTCTTCCTTCCCTCCTTCAGGAATTCCCCGACTCGGGTTACCAGACGCAGAAGCCGGCAGCCAGATCCCCTTAATTAGGAAAGCGTTGGAGGGTGTTTCGAAAAATGTCAGTGCTCACGTTGCCCATACCTTTATTAAATTTTAAATTTCCTTCACATTTATTTAGGGACAACTCCTTCTAGAAGTTCCGACCAAGTGCTAAGTTTTAACTTGGATTTGTGCTGGTTTGAGACGGGAATGTACTAACAGTCCCCTAGGGTGAACGAGGAGGGCACAGAGCCACTGGGTAGTGCTTTTTTCCTTCCCTCTTGAAGACTTAAAAGTTGTTCTGCAGCCGTCGTTCATTTTCTAGAAAAATAAGTCAGTCGACGATGGACTTGGCAACACCTAAGAAACATTCCAGCTCTAATTACAGGTCGCCAACGGCAAGTGTGGCCTCGGCCAAGGAACCAGCTTCTCTGGCCCCCAGTGCTAAGGGTCTGGCAATAAGACCAGCCTTTTATGTTCCTAGAGAAGTCTTCTCTCACCATGATGACAGTTACCTCATTCTCTATCTAAAAAATTTTCTCCCCAACGAATCCTTGAAGTGCTGTTCTTTGGAACTCATTCCTTTGTGCCGAACACTCAAGTTCTCCAGGCATCTTTGGAAACCTTAGCTACCTATTGATACTTCTCTTTAGGAAGCTCCAACCAGCTAATAAAAAGCTACAAAGATTGAACCTACTCTTTGCCAGAATCCTCCCTAAAAGCCTTATGAGGTAGGTATTGCTTTTCTGATGGGGAGATGGAGGTCCAGAGAGGGGAATTAATTTGCTTGTACCACTAGTGAGTGGCAGAGTTGGGATTTGAACCCAGTCTGTCAAATGCCACTGCCCAAGATCCCTCCATATGCTTTTTGTTGACTGATAGGGTTGCATAGAAGCTGGGAGATGCCGAGGAGCCTCATTTGGATTGTCTTGGTTTGGGTTCCTCAGATTCTGAGATGAGGATTTGGATACAAGGGTTTATTTGGGGGTGATCCCATGATGAGGGAGTGGGGAAGAGAGGAAATGATGAAAGCCAGTGAGCAGCTTCCCTCTGTGGGCAAGTGGTGCTCAGTCCCACCAGGGGACCACGGGGGATGGCCCAGAACACCCCTAAGAGCTTTCCCATCTGAGGTCCAGCTGTTCTCATTTCTTACTGGTTGAGGGTCGCTCCAGGGAGTGTCACTCTGCAACTCCCAGTCTGCCCAGAACACAGGATGACCATGCTCCCGGGCTGGAGAAGGGAGCCATCAATGTGGGTGGGAACTGTCCCCTGAAGCTGCTGTGACTGCCAAGTTGGCCTGAGCAGGTATGGGCTCCAAGCATATCTGCTACATGGACAGCAGAGAATAAAGAACCCAGAGTGACATCAATACTGTCATTGGAGTATTAGATTCCTGCAAACCTTCCCTGATGGGTGCTCCTGCATTATTTCAAATCTTAATAACAACACTCCTAGCTAACATTAACTAAATGCTTGCTCTGTGTCAAACATTGTGCTAAATACTTTATACATGTTATTTTACTTAATTGTCACAGCCACCCCAAGAGTTAGAGATCATTATTATCTTGATGTTGCAAATGAGCAGGGTCCCACATCCAGAAAGTAGCAGAATAGGGTATCCAACCTGGGTTTGTTTCCTGAATAGCAATATTTAACCTCCAGTCTAGTGAGGTTTAAACCAAGCTTTGAAACAAGGAGAGGTTTTTCCATTTGCTCGTTGATTGATAGACCTTGGGCAGTGAGAAGATCTACACCTCACTCACTTGACCTTGGGTTATAAGGAGTTTCCCATTCCTTATTCCAATGAGATGTTATGAGTTCCATGGGGGTCCTTCATAGTCAGAGAGGATCGTTAAGTAAGAAAGGTGACCACAGTTAGATAGACCCACATGAACTCCAGCTAGTAACAAATCAGGTCAGACTGTTAGATTTGTCATAGACGTATGACAGATGGTAATTCCCCGGCCTCATATCCAACCTCTGGGAGATATCTGTTTGAATGATGTTACTGCATAATGTTTGAAGCCGCTAATGTGATTATCTTGAATCACTGGAGAAACACGAGGCTTGAGCAGATTTGATAATAACTTTCTTTACGCTTGCGACTGCATTTTCATCTCTCAGTTCTGTTTTCATACAAGGAAAACCTCCCAATTTCTTCTCCATGGCTATTGCAATATTAATGCTGTTAAGAATTGCTTGGCAATGTCGAGGCAACTGACCGATGTGGTGTGTGTTCCCTCCTCCCTTCCTTGTTTTTCTTGAGTAAAGAGTAATAAAGAAAATAGCCTACCTTTACAGCAAGGGAAAATAACATCTATTTAGAGGAACTTTAGATGAAAGTATGCTTCTTTCATATTGGGTAATCTAATTCGGCAACTCTTGCTTAGCTATTATTTCCAATGATTTAACAAGCTGCAGTACCTGGTTTTTTAAAAACTCTCATCATTGTGCACATTTCTGAATTCTGTTTAAGAAACAAAAGCCCATATCCCATCCTTTAAAGAAACCTGACCCTCCCAGGGGTCAGGAAGAGGTTGACCCTTGGTGCCATGGTTCCATGGGGACCTCTCCAAGAGGAGGTCTTAGTGATGATTCCTTCCCTTTAAATCTAATCCAGAGTCTTTTGGGATCTCCTTGTCCATCCCTAGACCTCCCCAGTGCTCTATCTCTTGTCAAGGAGGGACATCCCATAGCACTGCATTCCCATTCTTAGTAATATGAGCTGGGAGGGGTTCCTTGGCCTCTACCCTCAATTCTTACATTTTTAACTTTAGCCCACATTCATTTTATATTTTCAAGGGCGCTGAAGAAGCAAAGAACACAGGGGTTAAAGTTTTAAGTGAACAACTATAGTTTCCATCTATCCTTCAGCCCTCTTTTTCCTTATGAGGTTGATAAGGATGCTTGGAATAACCAGGGACAGGCAGCTGACAGATGGAATTGTTTCTAGCATTTTCAGAGGACCTACTCTGTGCCAGGTACCATGCAAAAGTGCCTCTGTGTATGGTTTCATTTAAGGCCTGGACACCTTCTGTGGTATGGGCTGTGATCCTCCCATTCAGGGACGAAACTGAGGTGTAGCATTGTTCAGTAGTGCCTAAATGTTCAGACATATACAAAGTGCTAGTGCTGAGAATCCATGCTCCTTGACCACCAGGCAAACTGCTCCCCTAGGAAGTTGGACCAACCTTTAAAAAACCTACAGGTATTTTCATAGCACACCCACTTAAAAGGTGGATCTCAGTCAGAACACTGGGTCTGGTTGGCATCACCCTTTCCTTCCCTTATTTCTTACCCTCTTTTCTAATTAGGAAGGCAGGTCCTGCTCCCAGCAGTGGTCATTTTATTTTATTATTATTTAAAAATTTTTTATTGGAGTATAGTTGCTTTACAATGTTGTGTTAGTTTCTACTGTATAGCAAAGTGAATCAGCTTATACGTATACATATATCCCCTCTTTTTTGGATTTGCTTCCCATTTAGGTCACCATTGAGCAGAGTTCCCTGTGCTATACAGTAGGTTCTCATTAGTTATCTATTTTATACATAGTAGTGTATATATGTCAATCCCAATCTCCCATTTCATCCCCCCCCCTTTCCCCCTCTGTATCTATATGTTTGTTCACTAAATGATGGAATATAGATGACTGAGCACGTGAGAAAGAGCAACATGATGGGATTAAGGGTCGGGGGCTGTTTGTAATGGCTTCCCGTCAATGTGGTCCTGGACCTGCGTGCAGTTCCCTCCTGTGGATTTCCTTTTATGCATTCATTCAGTTTACTGAGCACCTGCTATGGGCTGGGCACTGTTCTACATGCTAGAGATACAGCAGGGAAGGAAAGAGACAAAAAGACATGCTCTTGTGGGCGTTCCACCTCCTTTTGGAGCTGCTGGGTGCTCTCAGGTCACACTCTGAGCATCACCTCTGCAGAACCCAGAGATGGACCAGCTGTGTGGTCTTCATTCAACACAGCCCAGCGATGGAAAACCATCCCTGAGATAAACCCAGCCCCTGAGCATGAGGTCTCCAGCACTGTCATGAATTTCATTTCCTTTCTCTCTCTTTAGTTTTTCAAATATTTGAGTACATCCTTGGTGCCAGATGCTATGTGCCGTGGATGCCATGAACTGGGAGAGGACATGCCTGGGGCAAAGGTGGCTAATTGGCCCCCCAATACATCTTCCCCTTCCTATCAATAGCCACCCCCCCCCCCATTTTTAGCAGGGACATGGCTCCCTAGGATCAAGACTACATTACCTGCTGTTATGTATCTCTCCCAAATTCATATGTTGACACCCTTCCCCCAGTCCCTCTGAATGTGACTGTATTTGGAGATAAGGTCTTTAAAGAGGTGATTCAGGCTGTAAAAATAGGCTGAGTGGGCCATAATCCAGTCAGACTGGTGTCCTTATAAGAAGAGGAAATTTGGACACAAAGAGGCCCCAGGGATGCACACAGAGGAAAGACCATGTGAGGACACAGGGAGAAGACAGCCACCTGCAAGCTGAAGAGAAACCAAACCTGCAGATACCTTGATCTTAGACTTCTAGCCTCCAGAACTGTGAGAAGATACATTTCTGTTGTTTAAGCCTTGCAGGCTGTGGTGTTTTGTTGTGGCAGCCCTAGAAAATGAGTATCTGCCTCCCTTGTGACTAAGGTCTGGCTGGGGGGATGTGTGTAGGATGGTTTCCATGGTGGGGGGGATGTCATGCTCTTCTCCCTTTGCTGCCTCCTTTGGATGGAAAGAAGGCTTGGTAATGAGCCATCTTGGCCATGTGACAAGGGTGGTTGGGAATTTGGGGGAAGGAGCCCATCCCCTATGCCACGTCGTGGACTGTGTATGCCCAGGCTCTTCTGCGAGGGAGAAAGAAACTTCCACTGTTATCTAATGCACCACAGTTCCGGCCTCTGCCACCCCCTTCAGTGTACATTGGGGTTCAAGGTTGGTGAAACGGGACGTTTCTCCAGGAAAGCTCTCCTTCCTACCTCGAACACAGCAGTGTGGCTTTTCTCATGTCACATTTTTCGTGGATTAAACAGCAAGCAGTACTGTCCGCAGAAGGGGCCACATCTATCAAGATACGACTTCATGAAAGCAGAAGTGGGTGGGACCTGGGTGCTGACCTGAGCTGTTTTCTTTTAAGACATCTATGAAGATTTTTTTTTTTTTTTTTGCGGTACGCGGGCCTCTCACTGTTGTGGCCTCTCCTGTTGCGGAGCACAGGCTCCGGACGTGCAGGCTCAGCGGCCATGGCTCATGGGCCCAGGCGTTCCGCAGCATGTGGGATCTTTCCGGACCGGGGCACGAACCCGTGTCCCCTGCATCGGCAGGCAGACTCTCAACCACTGCGCCGCCAGGGAAGCCCTGAAGATGTTTTAAAGTGACTTTGAAGTGGGTCAGGCTGCACTGGTGGCAACTGAGGTGGGCTGGTATGATACGCTGGATCAGAAGGGTTTGTGGGCTACTGTAATAAATTGCAGAACTTTATCTCAGTTTTCCCTGCATCCACCACATGAATCAACCAGGTGAAGCCCTCTTAATACCAGCCACCATCTCCCTGTAAAAGATGGTGGTGGTGGGGAGTGAGGTCTGCTTATTGGGTGTGTGGATGAAAGAGAGAAGATGCAAATGGCTCAGCCTCCGAGACTGATTGCTCCATCTGTGGTCCACAGGCTGGCCCATGCTTCTGTGTGCAGTGGAGATGGTGTAACAGTGGAGGTGATGCTGATATCACCCTGGGCCTCGGCTCTCCTGCCTTGGGCAGAGGAGGGGAGCCCGGTTCAGATCTTCTGCTGCGATGTGACCCTCCTCCTTGCCTGTCAATCAGAACAGAATGGGCTTCACAAGGAGTCATGGAGTTGAGTCCTTGAAGGCCGTTGCAGGTCCATCTGGTAGCTTTCCTCTGAGGTCCAGGTCACCTCTCATTAGCGCAACTGCTTCTTCTTACATGGGGAGGTAAGATTAGTAAATGAGAACATTCTTCAGTCTGGGTCGTGTTGACCTGCACAATACCATTTTGGAATGGTATTCTGGAATCCAGACATACTCACTGTTTAAATCCTGTGTATTAGTATGACTTTGGCTTCATTATGTTTCCAAAGATTGGGAGATGAACCGCCAGTGGAGGAAATTTCCAGACTCAGGCCAACTTCTGCTTCACCTTTTCCACTTTAACCTTCAAGTTTTTTTGGAGTTTAAAGAAATATCTTCCCTGTCTTGATACCAGCCCTTGCCACTCCTGTGGTGTATAGGGGCCTTCATGGGGCAATTGGAGGAAGGGATGGAGTGGGGAGGAGGCTTAGCAGAGCATTTCTTGGCAGAACAATCACCCCCTGAAACCCCCAACTTTGACATTACTTGTGGGTGCCCATTTTTGCAGCTTCAAGGTGTTGTGTCATGCACAGATTACTGGGTCAGGGAGACACATACTCAGTTTTAGATAGATGGTGACCAGTGCCCTATGTGATACAGAGATAAAGAGGCCCGGAGGTTGAGAGGAAGAAAATGTCAGCTCCACTTGGGAAGATCAGAGAAGGCTTCCTGGAGGAAGTGGCCTTTGAGTTAGTCCTTGAAGGACAGAGCTTGGATGTGCAGAGACTGTGAGGAGGAATTGTAGGAGGCGGGAACCGTGTGAGCAAAGACCCAGGAACAGGAAGGATGGGATATGTATGAGGAGCAGTGAGCAAGATTAACTGGATGAAACACAGCGTGTGTGAAGGGAGAGGTGGGACGTCAAATTGAACAGATCGGTGGGGATGAGGCTAAGAGGCTTTGACTGCTGGGGGTGTAGGCTGGGACTTACTCCAGAAGGGAAAGGGGAGTCTCTGAACGTTCCCCTAACACAGGAGCGCTAGGAACTGGACTTCAGGAGATGTGACTTATCAGTGTCATGTGGGAGATCAGGGCTGGGCAAACTACAGGCTGCTCCCCAAACTCCACCTACTGCCCATTTATGTGTGATTGGCTTTCACATTTTTAAAGAGTTGAATGAAAAAAAAAAACAAGAATGATATTTCATGACATGTGAATATCATATGAAATTCAAATTTCAGTGCTCATCAATGAAGTTTTGAATTCTGCCAGTAAAAAGTATGTGAAAATGTGTTTTCTGTCTTGTTACATAAGCCCAAATGTAATATCCTCAGCTTTGCCTCTTGACCCACAGAACCTAAAATATTCACTAACTGGCCTTTACAGAAGAAGTTTGTGGATTCCTGGGATAGATGACAGGGAAGAGAGCCTGGTCAGGAATTCCACAGGGGCTGCCATTGTGAGAGACCCAGGCAGTGGCTCCCAATCTGTGTCCTGTGGTGGAAACAGATTTTAAGTTGGAAAAAAAAAGGATTGTGTAGCATGTGTGTTTGCTAAATGTGGGTTACAAAGAATTAAACAGATCTCGTTGCAGGACTTCTCAGAGACTTTTCCATCTTAATGTTCATTGTGACTCTTAGGGAAGGGCATATGACGTGGGTATTTTCCAAAGACTGTGGAACCCCTTTTCTGGGGACCAGAGTTCTGGGGATCCCACTTTGGGAAATGTTGGTGAAGGGAGTGGGAGTGAAGAGGGAGGGCAGTGGGAATGGCAAGAAAGGAATGGATGTGGCCAAGCAGTGTGGAGGCTGAATCTCTAGGACTTGTGGGAGGAGGTGTCAGGAATTGGGGCTGCTGACAGTGACAGTAACAGGAGAAGGGGTGCTTTGAAAAGGGGCAGGGGGAGGGGAGGGGAGAACTGTGTGAGGCATGTATGTAGGGACTCCTGGCCACTGCCCTCCTCTGTAAAATGGGGTAACGAGAGTTCCCAATGTTCAGCGTTATGAGGACTGAAAATAAGATAACATGTGAAGTGCTTAGCACAGAGCCTGGCAACTACAAATACGAATACAAATAATACTAATGCTAATACACTAATGTCCAATATTCATTAAAGCACCGGTAACCACATGCCAGGGATTGGCAAACTTTTCCTGTAAATGACAAGATAACAAATATCTTTAGCTTTGTGGGGCCCTACAGTCCCTGTCCTGGCTACTCAAGTCTGTCATTGTAACGTGGATGAAGCCACTATCTGTAAACTGAGGGGCGAGGGTGTTCTAAAACCTTATTTACAGAATCAGGCAGTGTGTGGGCAGATTTGGTCTGCCAGCTGTAGTCCACTCACCCCTGCTCTGTGATGAACACTTTAATGTACTGGGGTTTAACTTGTCCAAAGCTCACACCTGCCCTTTTGGTGGGACTTTCATTATCAGCCTTTTCGAGAGAGTTGGTAACTTGTCCAAGTCCAGAGCTGCTGAGGAGTGAAGGCAGCGTTTGAGCCCTGGCTGGCTGACAGAGTGTGCTCTTAACCACCACACTATGCTGCTCAAACCCTTACCCATTACTGTTACTATTGTTGTGTTATTTCTGCCAGGTGGTTGTAAGTTGGGGCAGGAGCTTAGTTGAGGGGACCTCGGGATTGGAATGACCCGCCTGGCTGTACAGTTTGCTGCATTTCCCAGGGGAGGGCGGGTAGAGGATGGGGCAGTGGTGGGGCCACCTTCATTGGTGAGAACGGTAGGAGAAGCATCAGGGATGGATGAGCAGGCAGGGCAAGCAGATGTGTGGTGGGAGCAGAACTGGGAAAAACAAGGGGGGAGGCATTTTAAGATGGAAAGGGTGGTCCACAGGCCAGTATTGCAGAAACACATTTTCGGCAGGACAAGGGTCTCTGAGACCAGCGGACTTGCTGATTGGGGTCGCCAGTTGTAGCAGATGCTGCAGGTGCCCCATTCTTATGCCCTTGGTACTCACCACTCTGGCCCATTCTGATTGGGTCCTACAGCAGCACCCTGACTCTCTGCCAGGGGGCTTTCTTTTACCCCAGCAAAGGGCAGATCCAAGGTGCCAGGGATGATGCCCCTGTAGTAGCCCTCAGCCAGTGGTGTTGCACCTGGCAGGGGAGCAGGTAAATCACCTCTCCACATTGGTAGCCCTCTTGATGACACACCTGTATTGTCTTCCTTCCCTTACCCAACTCCCTTCTCCCCTCCAAGATCACCTCCTAAATAAACTTCCTGTACTCATCATCCAGAGAGCAGGTCGGGAAAGACGCTAGGAGTCATTCACTCAGTCATGCAGTTGCAGATATTGATGCAACATCTACTATGTCTGCCAGTCATGGGGACAGGCCCTGGGGGTACAAACGTGAACAATTACACAGTGTCTGCCTTCACCAAGCACGTGGAACTGCAGACTACAGGGCATGATGGAGACGCACACATCAAACCTATGAAATGCAAACTAATATGTATAAAATTAATAAGCTACAAGGTATATTGTACAACACAGGGAATATAGCCAATAGTTTATAATAACTTTAAATGGAGTATAATCTATAAAAATATTGAATCACTAGGTTGTACCCCTGACACTAATATGTTTCAATTAAACAAACAAACATGAAATAGCTACAAGGGGTCGAGTAAGTGCTAGAAGGAAGCTGCAGAGTGCTGGCAGGGGCTGGGGGTGTCCTTCTGAGAGAGGTCAGGAAGGCCTCCCTTAGATGGATGCCCACCAGCTGAGACCTGAAGGATGAGAAGGAGCCAGTCAGGCAAAGCGCAAGGGGAAGAGCGTTTGAGCTGAGGGAACAGAAAGTACAAAGGTGTAGAGGCCAGAGAGAGCTTGGTGAGAAGAAGCCACGGGGAAAAAGCCAGTGTGGGCTGTTCAGAGGGAGAGGGAAAGGGAGAGACAAGGAGGGGGTGGAGGGGGAGGGAGGCTGGCAGGGAGGAAGGGAGAGAGAGAAAGAGAATAAGGGTGGGAGAGAGACAGGGAGGGAGACGATGAGATTAAATGCAGATAGATAGGGGGCTCTTCATGGTGGGGCCTCTCCAGTCCCAGGCAAGGCTTGCTGCCCTGGGGAAGACTTAGCACTCATCGGAGGCGGGTGGAAGACAGGCCTTCTGTCTCCCCATTAGTCAATAAGTGCTCCTAATGCTGACTCTTAGCAGAGAAAGGAAAATAAATATGCAAAAAAGACTTTTGAAACATTCAGGGAACATTTTAAACACAAGTTTAAAACGCAATAACAGGGTCAACATGCTTTCTCTTGAGAACAGTTTTCCATTTGGAACCTTTTCTTACTTCCCACTAATAGGAACCCATTCAGGCAATTTTCTTTTCTTTCTTTCATTTCTTTTTAAGACTCATTTTAAAGCACCGTGACCTTTACATTTTTTTCTTTCTATAGTCTTTCACATTGAGAGGCAGACAACAGCACACAGTATCATGTTGCCTGCCAATTTGAGAGGGGAAGAAAACTAAAAAAACTAAAAGAAAAAAAGCAGAATGAGTAGACAGAGATGTGGAGCACGTACTTGCTAAAGTTGTGTGCATTTTCTGGAATACTTAGCAGCAGTTTCTAGTGGGGAAGTAGGATGACCGATTATCTGTTTGCCTGGGGCTAAGGGAGTCATGGGGACTTTCGGAACTTAAACCTGGAAAGTCTCTGGCAGAACGGGACTGGTTGGTCATCTCCCTCAATGCATCAGAAACGTGCTGTCTGCATCGGTCACCTCGGTCACCCAGACAGGCCCTCCATTCTCCAACGCCTGCATCCACCCTGGCAGTCTTTATTTTTATCCCACCCAGCCCAGAAGCAGCAGTTAGCACCTCTCCTAACTTCCCAGGAAAAGCCCCAGTTAACCATGTGACTTTGCTAAAGGCACCCCTTAGCAAAGAACTTAACCATTCATACTAAGTATTTCTGTCCTCTGAGCAGCCTCAAGCCAACCCTCCACTAGGGTGACCAACTCTCCCAGTTAGACTGGGAATGCGGGATTTCCAGGACGTGGTACTTTCAGTGCTAAAAGCAGGACAGTCCTGGTTAAACTGGAATGGCTGGGCATCCTTCTGGGAAGGGTTTTTGGATCCTGTTTGTGCCACTTATGAACTGGGTGATTTGGGTGATGTATGCTTGCAGAGCCTCAGTTTTGTCATCTGTAATGTGGGAGATGATGCTAGTGCTGTCTCATCCTCGTAGAGTGTTAAGCATAGTGCTGGGCATGCAGTAAGTGCTCAATAAATGTTTGCTGCTATTATAATTGTGGATTAGGTAGAGCAGACATTACACATGAGATTTCAGGGGCTTGGGATGACTTTCCCCCATTGAAAAATCTCTCCCATATTCTGCTGCCTAGAATTTTGCCATTAAAGAGTGATTCCTTTAGCTCAGTGTTTCTCAAACTTTTCCACCAAAGTACCTCAGTGACAGGGGAGAGTGACTCCATGTCATTAGGGGCCAGGGCTGGGGGTATGATATGGAGGATTAGTCTGAAGGCACTGACTCCAGGGGCAAGATTTCTTTGAAATTTCTACTTTAATCATAGAAGTTCAGGTAGATTTCACATTAATATCTGATTTCTATCAATTTTTAAATTATAAAAGCATAGTACTTCCCTGGTGGCACAGTGGTTAAGAATCTGCCTGCTAATGCAGAGGACACGGGTTTGAGCCCTGGTCCGGGAAGATCCCACATGCCGCGGAGCAACTAAGCCCGTGTGCCACAACTACTGAGCCTGCGCTCTAGAGCCCACGAGCCACAACTACTGAAGCCCATGGGCCTAGAGCCCGTGCTCCGCAATAAGAGAAGCCACCGCAGTGAGAAACCCGCACACTGGAATGAAGAGTAGCCCCCATTTGATGCAACTAGAGAAAGCCCGTGCGCAGCAACGAAGACCCAACACAGCCAAAAGTAAATAAATAAATAAGTTTATTAAAAAAAAAAAAGAGAGAAGCCACCGCAATGAGAAGCCTGCACACTGCAATGAAGAGTAGCCCCTGCTCACTGCAACTAGAGAAAGCCTGTGTGCAGCAAGGAAGACCCAAAGCAGCCAAAAATAAATAAATAAAATAAAATATAAAAGCAATGTTTATAATTTTTTCCTAGTTGTTATTAATATTTAACTGTTCCACACCTAAACACCTGATCCAGGAAGGTCTGCTTTGTTTATTCTGTGGGTTAACTTCCCCTTCGTGAGCTCCAGCCACCAAATCTGAAAAACAGATCAGACCAGATGAATGGTTTATCAGCTGCGTTCTGGAGGACCACGGGGGTCTCAGGGAGAAGACGAGGCTCTACATTCCCAGCTCTGATCACCTAGCTCTGTCCAAGCAGGACCTCCCTTTTATCTGCTTTATAATTTAGGGTTCTGAGTAAGGTTCCTGTGTACTGTGTTAACCAAGTCATAAAACTTCTGTGCTCCATCTTTCATGTCCCTGGCAGATGAACACTTGGGGAAGTGTAGGAGGGAGAAATTTCCCTAGAGCTGGGACCCTTGTTTTTGAGAACCTGGAGGCCTGGGCGTGGCCTCGATGTGCGGTTTCAGGGCACAGGGAGGGGAGGGGAAGGCACAGCAACCAGCTGTGACAGGAAGCCAGTGAGTAATGATGCGCTTCCCAATTTGGGGAGGGTTAAGGACAATTATTTATTTTGAGTGTGCCCCAGATTGTCGTCATCCTTCCTGTTATTGGCAGGGACTCTGATGAGACCATCCTCCACCTAGCTCTGCTTCCTAGCTGCTCTGCTTCCCAAGTCTGACATGCTCGGAGCTTGGCTGCCTTTGCATATCCAGTTCACTTCCGGTGGGCAAAAATGGGAACAACCTAAATGCCTACCAGTAGGATTCCTACTCTGGTGCATCCATCCAAAGGATGGACTTACATTGCTGTTAAAAAGAATGAGGGATATGTCTGTGTGACTAGTATTAAAATATCCCCATGGTTTGCTTCAACTGTAAAGCAAGTTGCAGAACCAAGGTCCAGTGTGATCATCTTTATGCGAAAAGTGCACTTGTATTTGTAGGGTACGTATGTAGGAAAATGCATAGCAGAGGGTCTGGAAGTCTTCATACCAAGCCATTAATAGGGCTTTCCTCTGGGGAAGGAAGTGGGAGCAGCAGGGATCACTAACACATAATATGTGCCAGGCTCTGAGCTAAGCACTTCTCAGGCATTGTCACATTTAATCCTTGAACAGATCTTTGGGGCACAGATGAGGAAAGTGAATCACAGAGAGGTTAAGTAAGTTGTCCAAGGACACACAGCTGATAAGGAGTGGAGCTGGGATTCGAACACAGGCCGTCTGGGTCCAGAGTCTCTGCTTTGAACCCTTTATGGCTTCTCTGATGAAAACGACTTTTGCTTTGTACTATATACAGTTGTATATAATTTGAACATTTTATACTGAGGATGCACACATGCATGGTTTATATAATTTTAAAAGTAGAAAAAACTAGAGAGACAGAGTGTGCCTTATTTTAAAATTAATTTTTATTGGTGTATGGTTGCTTTACAATGTTGTGTTAGCCTCCACTGTGCAACAAAACGAATCAGCCATACGCATAGAGATATTCCCTCCCTTTTGGACTTCCCTCCCATTTAGGTTACCACAGTGCATTAGGTAGAGTTCCCTGTGCTATACAGTATGTTCCCATCAGTTGTCTATTTTATACATAGTATCAATAATGTATATGTGTCAGTCCCAGTCTCCCAATTCCTCCCTCCCCACTTCTTTCCCCCTTGGTATCCATACATTTGTTCTTTACATCTATGTCTCTATTTCTGCTTTGCAAATAAGATCACCTATACCATTTTTCTAGATTCCACATATATGCGTTATTATACAATATTGGCTTTTCTCTTTCTGATTTACTTCACTCTGTATGACACTCTCCAGGCCCAACCACATCTCTACAAATGACCCAATTTTGTTCCCTTTTATGACTGAGTAGTATTCCATTGTATATATGTACCACATCTTCTTTATCCATTCCTCTGTCGATGGACATTTAGGTTGCTTCCATGTTCTGGCTATTGTAAATAATGCTGCTATGAACATTGGGGTGCATGTGCTTTTTTGAATTATGGTTTGATGTCATCATCTTATGCCCCTGGAGTGGCTAATGTGAGGAGGGCATGGCCCAGTGCTTGAGGTGTGCTGGCAGAGGTCCATCAAACAGGAGCAGGAAGCATGATTTGAGCTTTGCAAGTATCCCTGGGAGAGGCAGCACTTGCCATGAGTCATTCACATCATAGTGTGAAAGAGATAAGCCAAGGAGAGAGGCACAGAATGCTGAGGGAAGAATGATGGCTGAGGAATCAGAAGAGCTGGATTGGAGTTGAAGCTCCTCCCCTTATGACAGCTGGCCTTTATCCATATTGAGAGAGATTTCCTAAAAGGCCGGGCAGACCTGATGCCCTTGGGGGTGTTTGGTGTTGACAAGGTTCCTCTGTGAGATCTTTGCCACATCCATGCCTGTTATGACTGAGTCTGACCTTAGTGAACCTCTCTGTAGGCTACAGTGATGACAATGCAAATAATGAACAGTTATTTAGTGTTTACTTAGGAGCCAGGCACTGTCCTTAGCATATTGCTTCTCAACCTCTGACGTGCACATGAATCACTTGGAGATCTGCCCAAAAAAGCAGATTTAGACTCAGTTGGTCTGGGGTAGGGCCTTAGATTCTGCATCTTAAGCAAGCTGCCCGTCTGTGGACCACACTGTGAATGTGGAGAATGAAGAGGTCAAGACATAGGCTGCCGAGGTTTGGAGCCTGCTCCCCCTCCAGCACTAAAGTCTTAGCCATGTTATTTACTTTATAGGCTTGTCATAAATATTGAATCAAATAACGCACATACAGGCTCTTGGCACAGTGCCTGGTGCATAGTGAGAGCTTGTTGAATGGGAGCGATTATTATTATTAATATCTCATCAAAACCCTCTGCAACCCTCCGAGGTAGGTCCTATGATGTTCCCCTCATTTCACAAATGAGGGAACTGAGGCTTGAAGAGGTTAAATGACCCCTTTTAATGACCCCCCTTAAAAGGCAGCCTGGCTAACTCCAGAGCAGGGCTTCTCAACCTCAGCACTACTGACATTTGGGGTTGATTATTCTTTGTAGTGGGGGCCATCCTGTGTCCCTAGGAGGTTTAGCAGCTTCCCCGGTCTCTACCCAATAGATGCCAGTAGCATTCCCATCTACCCAAGTTGTGACAACCAAAAATGTTCTCAGATATTGCCAAATGCCCCTGGGATGGCAAAATCACCTCCCCCCACTCCGCCACTGAGAACACTGGCTCTGGACTGAGTCATGTCCCCCACAAAGGTTCAGGCTCTTTTCCAAGGCATCTTGGAGATGTGATATTGTTACTCAGGCCATCTAAGGGTTAATGGAGACTCGAGCGGTATTTGAGAGAATCATCTCTAATTCAGTGACCGAAGAAGTCACATCTTTTTCTTTTTAAATGCTTGAATGGTTCCAATTCAGCTGTTATTCAATCGTTATTCAGTGCTTTGAAAAATTTTGGGTCTGATATTATATATTACCGCTTGTTTGAGTTTGGTGCTGTGAAATCATGCCATTTTTGTCTTTTTTTAAAAAAGAGACGTTGCCAACGCCATCTTTAAGTATGCTTTTATTTGCCTTCTGGTATCTGCATATAACAGAGCTCCTGGAAAATGGAATTTATTATTTGCAATCTGTGACCATTTCTATAGAGTTCTGATTTGCAAACAGGATTCACCTCCTAGTCTGTATTTTTCTTGTGTGCTTCCTTATGTTTGACTAATTTAAGGTTCTAATAGACATGCTTGTAAAAATTTGCCTTATTTATCACTGAAGCTGCTGGAGCGGCTTCAATGAAATCATGCTGACCTCATTTAATTATTTGTAAAACATGTGTTCTGATTCAGTTGGCAAGGGTTTGGGTGTCTTTTTGTGTTTAAGAAAATTAAAGAGCAAACATCAGACAATTTTTGAGTGCTTGCAATGTGCCACTGTGGTTTATTTCTCTGAATTCTCCAACCATTTCTTGGAGGTATTTTATGCCCATTTTATGGGTTGCAGAACCCAAATCTTAAGTCTCCATTTAAGATCACACAGAGAATAAGTGATAGGGGTGGGATCTGAGCCCAAATGTCACAGGGTTCATGCTCTTTCCTGCTTTCCAGACCTGCATTTAGCGATCAAGAATGCACTGGAATTAATGCCTTCTTTGCCCACACACTAAAGCAACCAGCTCTGACTGTCTGTTTGATGCCACGGTTTCCAGATGCAGAGCAGTCCGTTATCTGGATGTTCCATCTGCCTAATTTCACGCTCCAACTGCTGAGAAATAGCTGGATTTCCAAAGCCATAGAGACACAGCCAACACGTCTTCATTAATTCTTAGGGATACAGAAGGATTTTGAGGCAACCTTGAGGGCATGGTGGAATCTGAAATCCATGAATGTATAAGTGGCGCCAGTGTGCATGGATGTAAGTCTTTCTCAAGTGGGCTCAGGAGCTGGGGTCAGTGGTGGTGGCTTAGGGAAAAAAGTAGACTGTGTTCATTCATTCAGGTTCTAGGCCTGCCAGGTGGGTGGGGTGGAAGGAAAGGTGCTCAGCCTGAAAGATGACAGCCATTTAGACCTGAGCCAGCACCACATCGCTTGCCAGAACTCAGCCAGTCTCTGCTAAACCAGGACAGCAGAATGCTAACACAGGAGCAACTGGCATTGATGAAGCCCCAACTGTGTACACACTGAAAAACATTAGGAGAATTATCAAAGACATGGCACAGATGGGCACTATGATTATTTGGAGCAAGTTGATTAAACTTTCTGGGCCTCACTTTCCCCATCTGTGAAATGGGGATAAGACTGCATACTAAATCCCCAGGATCAACTGAGGAAATGAATGCCTTGAAATTTCCAAATTGAATTTCATTTCAACATATGTTTGCAGGATATTTTAGACTATGCCTCAGGCACTGGGAAGATGAGTTACACAGGGTTAAGCTTCGGGGACCTCAATTAAGGTCTAGAGATTGTGCTAGTCTTTCCCAAATAGTGTTTTGAGGAAAACCAATTTCATAGGCTATAACAGGTGTTGCCTGAAAGAAGGACAGAATAGTCAAATGTGTTGTGATAAATGCTGGGTCCAATATTCATAATTATTATTAGAGTAAATATGTGTTATGTGCTTACCATGTGCTAGGCAGTATGCTTTACATGTTTTTTCCCCTCTAATTTAATTCTCAGAACCTGCAGGGTTACACAATAGAAAGTGGCAAAGCCAGAATTAAAAGCTAAACATGTCTCACTCTGGATACTGAGCTGTTACTCCTGACGCTACACTGATTGCTTTTTTGTAGGCCTTCTCAGAGCCTTTATATTCACATGTGCATTGAAAATGTCCAATTTCCAGGTAGAGAGAATATACAATGTTTCCCAAAGATATTGAATCAAAACCTCCCCTGACCCTAGTGCATTTTATGGGATATGAAAACCAGCCCCTGAGGAGAGAGTGCTTAAACACCACCAACAATGACATTAGTAACAAGGAGGTCTTCATCCATAAAGTGACACAGAAAAAGAGTGAATCAGAGAACACTCCCCTCAAGGAGCCACGCTGCTTTTCCCCCTTAAATTACCTGGGTCAGCTGCCAAATGGGTTGCCAGTGTCCTTTATAAGCCCAAGTGACGTGGACATGACAGAATCTGCTGGAAGGCTCCTCACTGCTCCATTCCATTATCTGTGTGGTTGCAGCTTCTCTCTGGGTTTTGTTTTGTTTTTTTTTTTTGCTCAGGGAACAGAGGTGAGTACCATCCCATTTAATGGGCTATTTGTTGGGGCCACCCTTGACCCTGCACTTTAGCAGTGACCTTTTCTGTTTTCTGTGAATCCCTCAATCAGCACCACTATTGAAATTGTCAGGCAAGCCCGACTGATACAATGCATGATTGATTGGCCTCGTCCTCTGCTGGGGAGACAAGTGGGGACAGGAGTGTGGCGAGATCTGCATTAGAGTAAAAATGCTGAACCATATTTTTGCACATCTAAAACACAGATGCAAAGAGAGGAGGAAATGAATGCCTCTTTTAAGCTGTTGCCAGCAGTTCACATTGCCTAGGGAAGGGACTGTGTCTGCCAAGACAAATCATTTATAGATCCCATTTTGAACTTTGAAAGTCTGCAACTTTTTTTGGGGGGGTGTTGGGGGTCAAAAGTAGTTTGTTTTATCCAGGTTTATTAATAATCACCAACTAGGAGGTCGAAGCTAACAACAGGAAACTTAAATAGGAACTAAAATCAGCAGCTGTGTTGTGGAAGGTATAGTGACAAGAATTAGGTTCTGGAAGCCTGAGAGGGGCTAGCTAGGGCATCTTCTTCCTTCACTGAATGAGCTACGGTAGGGGATGGGGAAGGGTCCTGAGAGCATTTGCATCACGGGGACTCACAAGAACAGGAATATGGGCTCAGACACTTAATACCTGCCCCCTTGCTGCTCAGCCACCCAGCTGGCTCTTCCTAGTGGCCCCAACATATAAGCCAAACTCTTCAGCCTCACATACCTAAACTTTGCTACTTTTCCCCCAGATTACCTATCCTGCCCTCCCACTATGCCCATTTGGCTGTTGACCCACTGACTGTGTTATTGTTTCCTCCCACTGGAACTTTGTGTGATTTTTGCCTTTGTCCACAATGGTCCTGCTGCCTAGAAGGCTCTCTCCCCTTTACCAGCTGCAGCTTCTACACATTCCCTTCTCCCTAGGCAGAGCTGATGCCTCTCCAGCCCACCTGTCATACTTCTAGAGAGCAGGCACCACACTGTGTGGCAACTTACGCTTGAACTGTCTCTCCACAAAGACATAAACCCATGGGGTCCAAGGACCTGCCTATGGCAGGTTTCTGTTTGTATATCCATCATCTAGCAGTCTGCTTGCACTCAGCAGGCTCTTTATACATGTTGAGGGATAAATGAATAAATTAATGCTTTCATCCTCAGAATCTGTAAGGAGGTTCATTTTGTTGTGAGAGAACCTGCTCCCCACCATAACAATTTAAACACACAAACTTTTATTCTACCACATGTAAATAGGTGCAAGGCAGGCCCTCTAGGTTGGTATGGTGACTCCATAAAGTCATCACAGATACAGGCTCCTTTCAGCTAACCCTTCTGTCATGCCTATGTGGTTGTATTGTCCTGGCCCAGTATGGCTGCTGCAGCTCTAGCCATCACATCTGATTTTAGATAGTAGAATTGAGGAGGTGCTATGAAGGAGTATCCTCTCCTTTTAAGAAGACTTTCTGGAAATTGCCAAAACATAGGATACATAATATCCTGGGGACACCTAGCTGCAAGGGAGGCTGGCGTTCTTTCAGAGCAGTAAAGGCATAGATGTCTGATATGGTGGCAGAATAATGACCCCTGAAGATGTCCACACCCTAATCTCTGCAACCTGTGCATATGCTATGTTACACAGCAAAGGGCATTAAGGTTGCAGAAGAAATTAAGGTTGCTAGTTGTATGACTTTGAGATGAGGAGATGATCCTGTATTATCCAGGTGGGCCCAATGTAATCATAAAGGTCCTTAAATAGGGAAGAGAATCAGAGTCAGAGTGATGCCATGTGAGAAGGACTCTACCAGCCACTGCTGGCTTTGAAGATGGAGGAAGGGGACACAAGCCAAAAAATTCAAGCAGCTTCTAGAAGGTGGAAAAAGTTAAGAAAATGAATTCTCACCTAGACCTGCCAGAAAGGAACAGGCCCCACCAACACCCTGATTTTAGCCCAGTGAGAACAATTTCAGACTTCTGATCTCCAGAAATAATAAACTTATGTTTTAAACCATGGATTTTGTGTTAATTTGTTACATCAGCAATATGAAGCTAATACATACATCTGTGTAGGCAGCTAGTGGTTTCTGCTGTACCCTTCTTTCCAGAATGCATCTCAAAGGATGTTATTACATCACTTAGGACAGGGGTGGGCATAGGGATCTCTTTAGTGGGAAGCTTACAAAAAATCATGGTCTATATCAGAGGTTAGCAAGCTTTTCCTGTGAAAGGGCAGATAGTAAATATTTTAGGCTGTGTGGTCATTAGGCCAAATCAATGATGCTGTGTAGATACTTACAGAACCAGTTAAAATGCAATCATTTAAACATGTAAAAACCCTTTTTAAGGATCCTACACCATGATCAAGTGGGATTTATCCCAGGGATGCAAGGATTCTTCAATATATGCAAATCAATGGATGTGATACACTATATTAACAAATTAAGGAATAAAAACCATATGATCATCTCAATTGATGCAGAAAAAGCTTTTGACAAAATTCAACACCCATTTATGATAAAAACTCTCCAGAAAATGGGCATAGAGGGAACCTACCTCAACATAATAAAGGCCATATATGACAAACCCACAGCAAACATCATCCTCAATGGTGAAAAACTGAAAGCATTTCCACTAAGATCAGGAAGAAGAAAAGGATGTCCACTCTCACCACTATTATTCAACAGAGTTTTGGAAGTCCTAGCCATGGTAATAATCAGAGAAGAAAAAGAAATAAAAGGAATACAAATTGGAAAACAAGAAGTAAAACTGTCACTCTTTGCAAATGACATGGTACTATACATAGAGAATCCTAAAGATGCCACCAGAAAACTACTAGAACTAATCAATGAATTTGGTAAGGTTGCAGGATGCAAAATTAATGCACAGAAATCTCTGGCATTCCTATACACTAACAACGAAAAATAAGAAAGAGAAGTTAAGGAAACACTCCCATTTCCCGTCACAACAAAAAGAGTAAAATACCTCAGAATAAACGTACCTAAGGAGGTGAAAGCCTTGTACTCAGAAAACTGTAAAACACTGATGAAAGAAATCAAAGATGACATTATCAGATGGAGAAATATGCCATGTTCTTGGATTGGAAGAATCAATATTGTGAAAATGACTATACTACCCAAAGCAATCTACAGATTCAATGCAATCCATATCAAACTACCAATGGCATTCTTCACAGAATTAGAACAAAAAATTTTACAATTCCTATGGAAACACAAAAGACCCCGAATAGCCAAAGCAATCTTGAGAAAGAAAAATGGAGCTGGAGGAATCAAGCTCCCCGACTTCAAACTATACTAGAAAGTTACAGTAATCAAGACAGTATGGTACTGGCACAAAAACAGAAATATTGATCAGTAGTACAGGATAGAAAGACCCAAGATAAACCCCCACACATATAGTCACCTAATTTATGACAAAGGAGGCAAGAACATACAATGGAGAAAAGACAGCCTCTTCTATAAGTGGTGCTGGGAAAACTGGACAGCTACATGTAAAAGAATGAAATTAGAACACTACCTAACACCATACACAAAAATAAACACATGGATTAAAGACCTAAATGTAATACTGGACACTATAAAACTCTTAGAGGAAAACATAGGAAAAATACTCTTTGACATAAACCACAGCAAGATCTTTCTTGACCCACCTCCTAGAGTAATGAAAATAAAAACAAAAATAAACAAACGGGGCCTAATGAAACTTAAAATCTTTTGCACAGCAAAGGAAACCATAAGCAAGACAAAAGGACAGCCCTCAGAATGGGAGAAAATACTTGCAAATGAAACAACAGAAAAAGGATTAATCTCCAAAATATACAAACAGCTCATGGAGCTCAATATCAAAAAAAAACAACCCAATTAAAAAATGGGTGGGAGACCTAAATAGACATTTCACCAAAGAAGACATACAGATGGCCGAGAGGCACATGCAAAGCTGTTTGACATCACTGATTATTAGAGAAATGCAAATCAAAACTACAATGAGGTATCACCTCACACCGGTCAGAATGGCCATTATCAAAAAATCTACAAAGAATAAATTCTGGAAAGGGTGTGGTGAAAAGGGAGCCCTCCTTCACTGTTGGTGGGAATGTAAATTGATACAATCACTATGGAGAACAGTATGGAGGTTCCTTGAAAAACTAAAAATAGAACTACCATATGACCCAGCAATCCCACTACTGGGCATATACCCTGAGAAAACCATAATTCAAAAAGAGTCATGTACCACAATGTTCACTGCAGCACTATTTACAATAGCTAAGAGATGGAAGCAACCAAAATGTCCATCAGCAGATGAATGGATAAAGAAGATGTGGCACATATATACAATGGAATATTATTCAGCCATAAAAAAGAAATGAAATTAAGTTATTTGTAGTGAGATGGATGGACCTAGAGTCTGTCATACAGAGTGAAGTAAGTCAGAAAGAGAAAAACAAATACCATATGCTAACACATATATATGGAATCTAAAAAAAAAAAAAAAGGTAGTGTTGAACCTAGGGGCAGGGCAGGAATACAGACATAGACCTAGAGAAAGGACTTGAGGACACGGGGGCGGGGAAGGGGAAGCTAGGGCAAAGTGAGAGAGTAGCATTGACATATATACACTACCAAATATAAAATAGATAGCTACTGGGAAGCAGCCACATAGCACAGGGTGATCAGCTTGGTGCTTTGTGACCACCTAGAGGGGTGGGATAAGGAAGGTGGGAGGGAGACACAAGAGAGAGGGGGTGTGGGGATATACGTATGCATATAGCTGATTTACTTTGTTATATAGCAGAAACTAACACAACACTGTAAAGCAATTATACTCCAATAAAGATGTTAAAAAAAATTTTAGGGCTTCCCTGGTGGTGCAGTGGTTGAGAGTCCGCCTGCCGATGCAGGGGACACGGGTTCGTGCCCCGGTCCAGGAGTATCCCACATGCCACGAAGCAGCTGGGCCCATGAGCAATGGCCGCTGAGCCTGCGTGTCTGGAGCCTGTGCTCCACAATGGGAGAGGCCACAACTGTGAGAGGCCCGTGTACCGCAAAAAAAAAAAAAAGTAAACAAAAACCAAAAAAAACCCTTTTTAGCTGGTGGGCTGTACAAAACTAGGCAGTGGAGTGAATCTGGCCATGGGCTGTGGTTTGCTGACCGCTGATCTAGGTTGTCACCATGAGGGGTGTTTCTTTTATTTTGTAAAAATTCCAAAGAATGAAATATAAAAGAGGAAAAAAAGTAGAAATCCTTTTTCATAACTCTCCTTCCTCAAATTTTACCTGTACGGCAGGGCTTCTCAACCTTGGCACTGTTGACAGTTTGGCTGGATCTTTCTTTGTTGGGGGGCTGTCCTGTGCGTTGTAGGACATTTAGCAACATCCCTGAGCTCTACTCACTCCAGGCCAGTGGTATTCCCTTTCCTTGTCGTTGTGACAACGCCAGATGTCTTCAGACATTGCCAGATGTCTCCCGGGAGGCAGTATCACCCTGGTTGAAAACTGCTGTACTCCTGCATATGTAACCACTCAGCACCTGGGGAGTGTCCTTTTGGCATTTCTTTTTCTACTTTTTCTATGTCTCTGTCTGTCTGTCTGTCTCTGTGTTTATTTATAATTCCTTCCTTGTTTCTTCCCTCTGTTCATCCTTTTCTCCTCCTTCTTCTCCTCTTCAGAAATAGGTCATACTATACATTTCTATTCTGTAACTTATTAAAAAAAACCTCTTATTGAAGTGCAACATAGATACCTAAAAGTGCACACATAGGAAGTATACAAGTTATAAATTTTAACAGACTAATTATACCTATGAACTAGTGCTCAGATTAAAAAATGTTAGCCCTCATCAACTTTTTATTTAACAGTATATTTTATGAGTTATATACATCATATCATTTATATATTATTTTATAAACTATAGATGTACATAAAATATGTAAATTTATACAATATGTATCTTATATATTATTTTAAAATATAACGAAGTATTGTGGATACCTTTCTGTATCAGCCCACGTAAATCTCCTTCATCTTTGTTTCAAGGTGGCTGGAATGCGGCCCAACCCCCGCATCCCTAGGGATGATTTGCATGTAAGCCAGTCACCATACTGCATTCCCTAGACCAAAGGATTTGTTCCAGAATGGGCATGTGGCTTAAACAAAGCCAAGGAGTCAGGAAAGAGATGCTCACTCTTTTCCTCACTGGACTTAAAGGAGAGTGCATGTGATGCTGGGGCTTAGGCAGCCATATTGTCTCTTTAAGGGGAGGCTGAGGCCTACCTGGAGGAAGCAGAGCCTAGACATGGAGAGAGAAGACTGGATCCTGGTGGCATCTTTTGAGGCCTGATTACACTGTACCTGAAGCTAGACTTGCCCTGGGGTGGTTGATCCAGCATCCTGGCTGGTAAGAACTCAGCCAGCTGGTGCAATGTCTTCTAATTTCCCACCCTTTTATACCTCATGTCATGCCAATCAGACTGCAGGTACATTTCCTAGAAATACAACCAAGCACATATACTGTTTTATCTTGTGAAAGCCACTTTGCAGGAAGCTCTAAAGAAATTTGGTGCTTTAGTTTCTTATTGCTGCTGTAACAAATTACCAGAAATGTAGTCACTTAAAACAACACAAATTTAGGGGCTTCCCTGGTGGTGCAGTGGTTAAAAATCCTCCTGCCAATGCAGGGGACACAGGTTTGAGCCCTGGTTCAGGAAGATCCCACATGCCGCGGAGCAACTAAGCCCGTGCGCCACAACTACTGAGCCTGTGCTCTAGAGCCTGCGAGCCACAACTACTGAAACCCGAGTGCCTAGAGCCTATGCTCCGCAACAAGAGAAGCCACCTTAATGAGAAGCCCACGCACAGCAATGAAGAGTGGCCCCCGCCGCAACTAGAGAAAGCCCACGTGCAGCAACGAAGACCCAATGCAGCCATAAGTTAAAACAACAACAACAACAAAAAAACCACACACACAAATTTATTCTCTCATAGTTTTGGAGGTCAAAAGCCCAAAATGGGTGTTATGGGGCTACAATCAGGGTGTAGGCAGGGCTGTGTTCCTTTCTGGGGGCTCCCGGGGAGTTGCTGTGGCCTGCGATGTGGGTGGCAGCTCTGATGGTCTTTGAATTGCCTTTGTGGCCATACTTACATTGTCTTGAACGACAGCTCCCGGCTTCTGTTGAGCTGCTGCTCCATACCATCTCCTTATCAAACGGCCACTTGTCCTACCCTCTGGGCTGTCCTGAACGTACTTTCTCCTTCTTTTCAATATGGATAGGCTGAGAATTTTCCAAGTCTTTAAGTTCTCATTCCTTTTTGCTTAACAATTCCATCTTCAAATCATTTCTTTCTTCTCACATTATCCTCTAAACAGTCAGGTGGAACCCGGCTACTCCTTCAACACTTGGCTTAGAGGTTTCCTCAGCTGAATATCCAATCTCATCACATGCAAGTTCTACCTTCCACAAAACACTAGGACACGAACACAATTCAGCCAAACTCTTTGCCACTTTATAATAAGGATGGCCTTTCCTCCAGTTTCCGTAGCATGTTCCTCATCAGAATGTCCTTTACCATCCATATTTCTACCAACATTCTGTCATGATTCCTTAAGTGTTCTCTAAGAAGGTTGAGGCTTTCTCTAAAATTCTCCTCTTTCCTTTCTTTCTTTCCTTCTTTCCTTCCTTCCTTCTTTCCTTCCTTCCTTCCTTCCTTCCTTCCTTCCTTCTTTCTTTCTTTCTTTCTTTTTATTTTTGGCTGAGTTGGGTCTTTGCTGCTGTGCACAGGCTTTCCCTAGTTGTGGCTTGCAGGGGTTACTCTTCGTTGTGCTGTGTGGGCTTCTCATTGCGGTGGCTTCTTTTGTTGCGGAGCACGGGCTCTAGGCTCGCAGGCTTCAGTAGTTGTGGCACACGGGCTCAGTAGCTGTGGCTCGTGGGCACTAGAGCACAGGCTCAGTAGTTGGGGCATGTGAGATCTTCCGGGACCTGGGCTCGAACCCATGTCCCCTGCATTGGCAGGTGGATTCCCAACCACTGTGTCACCAGGGAAGTCCCCTATTTTCTTAATGAGCTCTCACCAGAATTGCCCTCAGTGGTCTGTTCATAGCCATGTAGACCTGCCTCTAAGAACTCTCTAGCCTCTACTCATTACCCACATCCAAAGCCACTTCCACATTTTTAGGTATTTGCTACAGTGGCACCCCACTTCTTAGTATCAATTTCTGTCTTAGTCTGTTTGGGCTGCTATAGCAGAATACCATAAACTGGGTGGCTTATAAAGAACAGGAATTTATTTCTCGCAGTTCTGGAGGCCAGAAATCAAGGTGTCAGCAGGGTTGGTTCCTTCTGAGGGCTGAGGGGGAATCTGCTCCAGACCCCTCCCCCAGCTTCTGGTAGTCTTATTTATTCCTCAGCTTGTAGATGACGATTTCCCTGTATCCTCACATCGTCTTCCTTCTGTACATGTCTGTCTCCTTTTCCAGATTTCTCTTTTTTATAAGGACACAGACATATTGGATTAGGCTCACCCCAATGACCCTATTTTGACTTGGTCATCTGCAAAGACCTTATTTTCAGATAAGGTCACATTCACAAGTACGGGGAGTTAGGACTTGGACATCTTTTTGGGGACACAGTTCAGTCTGTAACAACACCTTTGAGGGTTATTATTTTGTCTACTGCACTTGGGATGTAGTATGTCTTGGAATGTTTTTGAAACTCCCTCAATCGTCAATTTTTATAACTTTTGGGAGAAAAACAAATGCACATGCAGGAACAAACGCATCCACCTGGACAAATAAAGCCCGCCCTCAGTCTGTTTCTGCGTTTGCTGGGTAATCATCCTGGAGCCTGTGTGGACCACAGGAGGACCTCACAGACCCTGCACGCTCCTCTGCCCGACAGCTCAAGTTGTCCACAGTCTTTGTAATCTTGCATTTATCTACTCATTTTGCAACACACGAGCCAGGCTGATCTCATTCTTTCATTGCAAATATAATGGAGCACTAAGGAGATGTCGAGGGGGATGCTGTAACCCTGAGGTGCAAGTTAGGCCTTCGGGGAGGAAATGGTACAAAGTCAGCCGGAGTGTGAGCCTGGGATCCAGGAGAGCAGTCAGGGCAGGGCCCTGAATCTGGGGTCTCTGTGTGGAGGTGGCTCCCAGAGTGATGGGAATGGCCTCTTGTTCTCTACCTGTCTCCCTAGTGCGTGGGCTGTGAGCTCAAAGCTGTGGTTGTTCTGAGTCGCTGGCCCCCAGTATTGGACACAGGTACAACCTAGAAACCCCACAGTTCTTCACCGAATCAATCAATTGAATGAATGCTTGGGGCGGGTGGGCCTGGCTTCCTCAGAGAGCAGGGCCCATCCAGGCAGCCCTGCAGGAAGGGTTTGCAAGGAGGTAGCCTTCCCCTTCTCTGCTTTTATTCCTGCCCCTTAAGTCATTAAACAAATACATCTAGATTCTGATTTTGACAAGTTCGAAGGGAGCTGACGACCAGGGACATCCATTAGACTGTCACTTTTGATAAACGGCTCTTTCTGAGAGCTGGCACCTGGGGGTTTTGTTCTGTGAATGTGGCTTCCATTGGAGGGGAGCAGACCATGGTGCTGGTGTTTGGAGGATGCTCAGTTGTGCCATTGCTTCCAATGCCTCCCTGTCGCCTTTCCCAAAAGAAAAGGGCTTTTCCCCCTTTAGAGCTGTGATAAAATACACACAACATAAAACTGATCATTTTAACCATTTTAAGTGTACAGTTCAGTGGGATTAAGTTCATTTACAATGTTGTGTCACTACTATCCATCTCCAGAACTTTCTCAGCTTCCAAACAGAAACCCTGCACCTGTTAAATACCAACTCCCTCTTCCCCCTCTCAGAGGCCCTGGTCATCACCATTCTACTTTCTATCTATGAATTTGCCTATTCTAGGTACCTCATATAAGTGGAATCATGCAATGTTTGTCTTTTGGGGTCTGGCTTATTCCCTTAGCACAGGGAGTTTAACAATGTCTTTTAAACAATTTCCAGGGAGCCCATATCGCTCCATTCTCTGCCCTCCTTTGACTCCATGGCACGGCAGGAATCACCGTGCCCTCTTGTTCTGTTCAGGGCCAATTATGCTCAGAGACTGAGATTGTCTTTGCCAGTAATTTATTTGACACAGATTCACTGTGGGAATTTTGATTTATAATAATAACATTTCACAAACCAATAGCATACAGGATAATGTTTTTTAATAAGCCAGTAAAGAAATAACACAGTCCAAAACCAATGATAGATTAATTACAGTACTGTTCCCTGCAAAGAGGAGATGAAAGAAAGTCCCAATGTAGTTGAGGTGTACCTTTCTACACTTTGTTCTCGGTAGAGTCAGTCTCTGGTTATCAGCTGGGTATCAGCTGCCCGCTTAGGTCCTGCGCTGCTGGGACACGTAGCTAGTGGGCAGTGGTCCCAGTGTTGGCAGCCAAGGTGGGCTGCTTCGCAGGTTATTACTCCAGGGATGTTACAGGGCTTGTGCCACTGCCCACGAGGAGTAACCTCTCCAAGGCAGGAACAGGTATCCCTTCACTTCCTGAGCCTACTGCATGGTTTTACAGCACTGCCGACCAAGAGTGAGTAGCCTGGCCACGGCAGGAGCAAGTGTCTCACGATGAGACACTTGGAGAGCTGTTAGGTCAGCAAAGAGTAGCCTTGCCCAGAGAGAACACTCTTGAATTGCTGGTTAAACCTCTTGGTGTTTAAAGTTTAAAAGTCCATCATGTGATGGGCACTGTTGCTGTTACTATGCTGTCAAAGATGTAATGGTCCGCTTCACTCCAGGTGTGAGAGTTCAACACCCTTCACAATCTGTCTCCAACCTGCCTTCCCCTGTTGAGTCCTGTCACGCCTCCTTTATTTTATTTTATTTTATTTTTTAGATTTCAGCCACACAAAATTTTCTGGAAGTGTTGGAACACGCTAGCATCTCAGACTGCTTCATTTTTGTATTTTTTGTTACATCCATCCAGCATTCTCTCACATCTCTTCTCCATCGATCTAACTCATCCTAAGGCCAGGTACAAAGGGCCCCCAAGGCCGAGCCAACCTTCCCCTCAGTCCAGGCTCTTTGTATATTCATCTGTTAGATTCTTACCAGATTGGATCAGCAGGATCTGTTACTGTCTCTACTGTAGGTGAGGGAGACCATGACTCCTTAAGGGCAGTGATGCTTCTTTGAATAATGCACTTATGGATGAGATGATGGGCCTTGGAGTTCTTCAAACTTGGCTTCTAATTCCAGGTCCTTCACTTGGCTGTGTGACAGCCAAGGCATGACTTTCTGTGGTGCCCTCCCCTTGATTGTGGGTGGTACCCATGACTTGCCTCTAACTCATAGAATGTGGCAAAGAGGATGGGATGCTGCTCCCATGATTATGTTATTGTCTACAGAATTCCATCTTGCCAGCAGACTTGCTGGTCTGGAAGAAGCAAGCTGCTATGAAGCACATGGCCCTGTTGGAGAAGTTTCCATTATCAAGGAGCTGTGGGCAGCCTCTAGGAGCTGATGGTGGCCTCCAGCAAGAAACTGAAACCCTCAGTCCTGTAACCACTAGGAAGTACATTCTGCCCTCATCCTGCCCTGAGGGATCTTGGGAGCAGGTCTTTCCCCAGTTGAGTCTTTGATGAGGCCACAGCCCCACTGATATCTGAATTGCAGCCTGCTAAGACCCAGAGGTGGAGACCCAGCTAAGTTGTACCCAGATTTCTTACTTATAGAAACTATGAGGGACTTCCCTGGTGGTGCTGTGGTTAAGAATCTGCCTGCCAATGCAGGGGGCACAGTTTGGAGCCCTGGTCCAGGAAGATCCCACATGCTGTGGAGCAACTAAGCCCATATGCCACAACTACTGAGCCCTCGTGCCACAACTACTGAAGCTTGCATGCCTAGAGCCCGTGCTCTGCAACAAGAGAAGCCACTGCAATGAGGAGCCTGCATACCACAATGAAGAGTAGCCCCTGCTCACCACAACTAGAGAAAGCCTGCACGCAGCAGCAAAGACCCAGTGCAGCCAAAAATAAATAAATAAATTTATAAAAGAAAAGAAACTGTGAGATACTAAATGCTGTTGTTTTAAATTTATGAGAATCTGTTATGTAGCACAGATAACTAATACAATGGGTATATCAGTATCTTCCTTAGGTGACAATCCTCATTGGGATGGGTAAATGAAATGAAGCATTTAGCATGATACCACGTGGTAAAACGTGCATGAAGGTTAGATGTCATTGCAATTATCATCATCCCTACATCCACTAGACCTGAACTTATAATAGATAATCAGGATGGTAGCTAGGTCACCAAATGGATGAATGAACTAGTGAATATCCTCCACTCAGTGTTAGATTCAGGGCCCCTGCCCTGCAGTCATGGGCTCATCTGGGTCTTGGCTTAACCTAGAAAAACCAAAGATAAATGTGATTTCTATTCAGTTGGGACATTTTTATTATCTCCTTGAAGTCTGGAGACTCCAGCAGAGAGAGTAGATTGATTTCTTGAACTTGGTTGTCTCAAAGAGGTAAACCTCTACCATGATTTATAGAGCTCCTCAGCTGGAAGGGAGTTTGGGTAACCACCTTGTCCAGAGTCCTGTCAAACACCTCTGGATATGTTCCCACCTCCCAGCCTTTCTGTAGCTCGTATCAGCTTCTTGTCTTTAAAGACCAAGTTCTCTAGCTTTTCTGGGCCGTCCATTCCAGAGGCCACGACAGGGTCTAGGTAAGAGCACATGGGGGATCAGCAGGATAACCTAAAATAATCGGCTCATCCAAAGGCAGAAGTAGGAACAAAGTCAGACTGCAGACGTCTGGTCACTTAGACCCACCCCCAGAATAACTCTCCAATCCGCAGAGAAAGGAGGATTCCCAAGGGCATCTTCTTGAGGCCTTTTACCCCCTTTTGGTTCCATGGTGTCCTCTCTAACCAGGGTGCTCAATACCACCTCCTTCTGGAGCTGTAGCCCCTCTGGGTCCCAAGCTCTGAACAGTTCCCAGATGGAGTGGTGGGATCCACTTTATCATAACAGGATCAAGAAGGTGTTCTCTGCCTTGAGCTGACCTGAAACAAAGGGTGGATGTAAGGTCTGTGTTACCTGCAGAGTCTAGAGGGTAGGACGCCACCCTGGGAGTCCTGGCAGGGGCAGACTGCCATGTCAGCAACCCCCTGTCACAAGCCCCTGTTATAAAGACATTGATTCAAGATAGGGAAGTTGTTTCCGAAAATTGTATGTAGGAGGACAAATGACCCAGTTTCATCAACAGAAGAAGGGCATGAAGAACAGAAGAACTGCTATGGATGGAAAGAGATTTAAGAGATTCATCGCCCAAATGCAATGCATGGGCCTTCTTATAGGATCCTGATTCACACACACAAAAACTATTAAAAGATATATTTTAGACCTGAACTCATTTGATTTTATTAAGGAATCATTGTTAATTACGTTGAAGGTGAGAATGATATCATGGTTATGTATCAAAAGGCTTTTACTTGTTAGGAATACACATTGAAGTATTTATGGGTAAATGCATAATGTTTGGGGTTTGCTTTGAAGTATTCTAAGAAAACCAACCAACCAACCAAGTGGGAAGGATGGGCAGATGAAACAAGAACGGCAGAAAATGGGTAGCACTTGAAGCCGGATGGTGGCTACATGGGGGTCTGGTAGTGCTTGCCCTTCTGTGTGTGCATTTGAAAATGTCCATAATAAATGTGAATGAATTGTCTGTCACCTCCTCGGGCTTAGAAAGCTGAGTCCTGGTGACTGCTGATTCATGCTGGGATCAATGTCTCCATCTTTAAAATAGTACAACTTCTTCCTTCCCAGTATTATTCAGTGACTTCCATGTACCATAACTCTACGTGCTATGTGCTTGGTGAGGAAGGCAGAAGGTCTCTGCCCCCGTGGAGATCATGCACAGTGGGAGAGACAGATGTTAAATAGACATTTGCCCAGGGAAATATTTAATTGAAACTGTGGTCAGAACTGCAAAGGAAAACCAAACAGTATTTCAAGAGTTTGTAAAGGGAGATCTGACCCAGACCCAGACAAAGAGTATCACAAAGGCTTTCCTGTTTTCCTGACATGTAGGCTGAGACTTGAAGGGTGGTAGCTTGGACACATGTGTGCATGTTTGTACACATACCTATATGAGTGTGCAAGTGTGTGGATATGTGTGTATGTGCATGTACTTGCCTGTGTTGCAAAGGACCGGGGGCAGAGTAACAGCTGCAAAAATAGGAGGCACATTCAGCATTGAGGGGCGGCCAGCAGAAGGGGAGTGAGTGGAGCGGGTGGAGGGGAGGAGGCTGAGGGCGCTGGTCTCCTGATTGGAGTGAGTGATGATGCCAGGGGTTCAAGGAAAGATATTTGGGACAACTCTGGAAAGCTGCAGCAACTTGAGAGCCCTGGGCTCATTTCTGAGGAATCGAGTTTGAGTCTGATTTAAGTTAAATGTTTCAGGCATGACTCACAGTGTCCAGGGACCCTATTATATGCTTCATTTCACAGTTGAGGCTCTGAACCAGAAAGGCGGCCGAGGTTGGTGTTTGACATGGCACCCTGCTCTCTGCTCCTGGGTGCTCTCCTTCTCAGCCCAATTCTGGGCCCTCAGTGATAGCTGCTCTCTGGGGGATTAAGCCCCTTCCTCAAAGCCTCTCTGACCTTGGTGTTTGATGAGAATAAACAGCTTTTGGCTTTTTATTTATTCTCAGAGACTAGCAGGTCTGTGTGTCAGGGGAGAGAGAGGTCTCTGGAGTCTTGGGTCCAACTCCCAGCTCTGCCATTCACTCACTCTGTGACCTTGGATAGCTTACTTGACCGTTTGGAGCCTCAGAGCCTCAGTGTCTTTATCTGTAAAAAAGGAGACAATTATAGTCCCTCTTTCACAGGCGATTGGGAGGAGTCAGTGAGCTAAACAGAGCATGTGGTATGCCCAGTGATCATGAGCTATTATTGCCAATATTACTTAATTATTAATATTCATTATACAACTCCAGGATTTGTACTTTAGCCATGGGGGGGTCAAGGGCTCAAACCTTCTTTTATGTCTTCTTGAGCCATGACAAAATATTAGAGCATGTTAGAAAGGCAAGGAAACTAACATGTATTTTGAAGTCTATAAAAGATTCCATTTTCCTCATAGAAAATTTGGGAAGTATAAAATAAAGGAGAAAAGAATAATTGCATTTAATCATTCCACCAGGAGATGAACACCACTAACATTTTTGTGAATTGCCTCCCGAATCTTTCTCTTCTTAAAATTGGATTAATCACAGTCCTTAGTCATGACATAATCTCAGCGTTGGTTCAGTCATGGCTAGTTTTGTCTGTCTGTCATCTGCCTATTCATTAAAGTGAACTATTAAAATTGCCATTTTTGAAAATCAAAAGCAGTTGATTATTAGCAATTTCATATGGTTTATCTTAATAGTTATTTTATTTTTTATAGTGTAATAAGAACCTGTGGACGCACCACCCCAGACAAAAGCTACATCCTTGACAAGAACCTCTATCTAACTATAGGGTTGTTCTCTCCCCATCCTGCCCTTCAGGACCCCCTCCCCACCAGATACCCATCACCTGGAACAAGTGTTCACGGCTTGCTTTTCTTTTTTTTTGCAACTATATGAATTTCTACAAAGCATGATATTTATTGTTTCCAGTTTTCATACAATTCTCTTTCAAAACAAAATTGGAATCATACTATAGATAGCCTTTTTTTCGGTCCTGATGAAAAAATATTACCTCCTGAATGTATCCACTTCTCATTAAAAAGTCTCTGGGAGGGCTTCCCTGCTGGTGCAGTGGTTGAGAGTCCGCCTGCCGATGCAGGGGGCGCAGGTCGTGCCCCGGTCCGGGAGGATCCCACATGCCACGGAGCGGCTGGGCCCGTGGGCCATGGCCACTGGGCCTGCGCGTCCGGAGCCTGTGCTCCGTGGCGGGGGAGGCCACAACAGTGAGAGGCCCGCGAACCACAAAAAAAAAAAAAAAAAAAAGTCTCTGGGAATACAAAATGTAATGCTTGCATAATATTCCATATTGTGGTTGGACCATCATTTATTTATAATTTCCCCTTCCACTTGGGCATTTTTGATTGATTTCTTTTCTATTTTTTAAATTTTTTATTTAAAAAATTTTTAATTGAAGTATAGTTTTTTTACAATGTTGTGTTAATTTCTGCTATACAAGAAAGTGATTCAGTTATACATATATTCTTTTACATATTCTCTTCCATTATGGTTTATCACAGGATATTGAATACTATATAGTTCCTTGTGCTATACAGTAGGACCTTGTTGTTTATCCATCCTATATGTAACAGTTTGCATCTGCTAATCCCAAACTCCCAACTGATTTCTACTGCAAATAATGCTGTATAAACTTTTGAAGGATTCTCAGTGTATTTTGTTAAATTGCTTTTAAGAAAGGTTGTAAAATTTTTCACTCTCTGCCTTCCACTGTGTCCCTCACTCCCACCAAGTCTTTTTAAAAATGTTGCCAGTTTGGGGCTTCCCTGGTGGCGCAGTGGTTGAGAGTCCGCCTGCCGATACAGGGGACACAGGTTCATGCCCCGGTCTGGGAAGATCCCACGTGCCGTGGAGCGGCTGGGCCCGTGAGCCATGGCTGCTGAGCCTGCGTGTCCGGAGCCTGTGCTCTGCAACGGGAGAGGCCACAACAGTGAGAGGCCCGCGTATCGCAAAAAAAAAAAAAAATGTTGCCAGTTTGATATGGGAAAAATGCTATTAAATATATTTTCATGTGTTTATTGGCTATTTATATTTTTTTCTGTGAATTCTCCATCCATGTCCATAGTTCATTTTTTCTACTGGGGCATTAATGTTCTTCTTATTGATTTGGAAGAGTTCTTTATATATTAAAGAAGATACTCCTAATCTATCATAGTTGTTTTGGATATTTCCCAGGTTTGTCATTTGCTTTTCAATTGAGTTTATGATGGTTTTGAAATAGAGATTTTTTTATTTTTAGGTAATCAGTTCATCCAGTCTCTTCCTTGGTAATTCTTTTCCCCATTGATTTCGTGCTTTGAAAAGCCTTTCCTCTCTTAACATCAGCTAAAAATTTATCTAGATTTTCTTCAAGTGTTTATGGTCAGTTTTTACATTTTAAATCCTATATGCATTTGGAATTCATTTTTTTTTTTACAATGGTGTATTAGTTTCTGCTTTATAACAAAGTGAATCAGTTATACATACACATATGTTCCCATATCTCTTCCCTCTTGCGTCTCCCTCCCTCCCACCCTATCCCACCCCTCTAGGTGGTCACAAACCACCGAGCTGATCTCCTTGTGCTATGCGCGGCTGCTTCCTACTAGCTAGCTATTTTACGTTTGGCAGTGTATATATGTCCATGCCACTCTCTCACTTTGTCACAGCTTACCCTTCCCCCTCCCCATATCCTCAAGTCCGTTCTCTAGTAGATCTGTGTCTTTATTCATTTTGATGTATGTTTGAGGATCTAACTTGGTTATATTCCCACAAACAACCAATTTTCTAGAAACCGGTTTGTGAGTAGTTTTCCTTATCCCACTGTTTTATGATGCCTCCTTCAACTATGATAAATGTTTCTATCTGTGCTCTGGTGTGGTTCAGGGATGTCTATACTTTAACTTTGTTTCCCATCGAGTCTTACACCTCTCACATGCTCCAATGGCTGCAGCCTTATGACAAAATCTCTTCTTGCTATTTGTCCTCTTTCACATTGTGATTCTTAAGCATTCTTGGCATTATTCTTTATTTCACAATAATTTTGTCACTCTTCCCGTAAAAACAATTGAAATTTTGATTGGGACTGTCTTAAACTTATAATTTAAGTTGGGCAGAATTAATATTTTTTTTACATATTTAGTCTTCCTATCCAGGCAAGCTTCTGTAGGTCCAATTCATTTTTGGTTAGTATTTTGCTTGTCTCTCACTCTCTCTCTCTCATCAATTTTTATTGCTATTGGGAATGGAATCCTCACACCCAATATAGGTTGATGTTCTGGCTGGAGACAAATTGGGTAATTCAAAGAGAGTTTATACATGGACTGTTTCCCAAGATGTGGGTAAGGGAGACTATAGGAAAATCGTAAGATATTAGAGAATCCTACTGGGCTCATAACAGGGGGGCAGTTAACACCCCTAGTCTGAAGAGGCAAGAAGAAGGAGCAGAGACCAGAACGTGGAAGGGAGAGTCACGTGGAGAGGGCCTCCCTGACAGGAGCTGCAACCTTGGGTTGGGACACCCAGCCTATCAGAGGAGACTGGGAGGGAAGGAAGTTGGTGAATAAATACCCCAAGCTTTCCTCCCTCCCTTTGACGTCCTGCTGGTGTTCTTCATTGGCTAAACCCAACTGGAAGCTAGGGATCCAGGGGCCCTACTGATGTAGTCCACATGAGCCAGCTTCTGGGATGGATGGAGACGAGCAGAGAGGAGGCATGGAGACAGATGGAAGATGCCCACCCAGCAGCCTTCCCTCAGCCTGTATTCTTCCCCCACCATCTATACCATCTGCATTTGTCCAGGAACAAGTGATGCCTCTATCTTCATTCAACTATCCAAACGGTTTTCTAAATTCTTGCTCTCTTGCTGATTCTCAGAATTTTCCATTTGGTTCCTTTGGGTATTCCCGATGTGTAGTCATATGATCTACAAGTAATTATTTTGTCTTCCTGCTTCCAGTGGTTGTGTATTTTACCTCCTGTTTCTATTGCAGGAGCTGAGCTGCTGTAAAACCATATGTGGTTTTAAAGAGGCTCTTTTAAGAGGCTTAATTTCAGCTCTTGAGAGTCATGAGAAATCTATGGCTTGGTCTCCCTTTCCTCTTCCTTCTGTCCTTTCTTGAACCACATTCAAGCTCTGGGCAATTCAACGGTAAACAAGAGAGACCATAAACAAACAAAAAGAACAATAAAAATATGAGAGCAGCATTTCTCAAACATTTTAAACTCATCCCACAGTAAGAAATTAATTTGACATTGTCACACACACACACACACACACACACACACAGAAACAAAAGTTTCATTAAACCTTCACTACATATAAGGCAGTGCATGAAAAGTGCTGTGATATTTTCTATTCTAATTCACTTTATTTAAAAAGAAAGAAGGGAAAAAGAAAAAACCCTACTGGTTGCCACTCACTCAAATGATTTCATGCCCCATTCCTGGGTCCCGACATGCAGTTTCAGGAGGGCTGAGTCAGTGCAGTGTGCTGTGTCGAGGAGCAAAGTGGAAAAGAGTGACTGGGTCACAACTTTAGTCAGGTGGGCAGGGAAGATGCCTCTGAGGAAGGACGTTTAATGACGGGAACACCTAACTGTGTGTAGATTAAGGTTGTGCATGGGGTGGGTGGGAATAAGTGTTCATGCAGAGGAAAGAGCAGATGGAAACAAGCTTGTCTTGCTTGAGTCTCGGTCGGGAGGACAAGGGGGCTGGAGCGTGATGGTGAGTGGGAGACGGAAGCGAGGTGAGATGAGGCTTGACAGGGCGCAGACTTCTGTCATAGGAGCAGGGAGTCTGTGTGTACATACGTATATGTTGCTTAAATAAAGGAAAAGCACAACAAATGATGTATTAGTTTTCTATGGCTGTGTAACAAATTACCATGAACCTAGCAGCTTAAAACAAGACTGTGATCTCACTGTGATGTCACAGTATCTCCTGGGGATCAGGAGTGTGGGTAAGGGTCAGGTGGGTGCTGTTCAGGTCTCACCAGGCAGAAGGTCAAGTGTTGGCCAGGGCTGAAAATCTCAAATGAGGCTCCACGTCCTCTTTGAAGCCCTTTCAGGTTGTTGGCTGAATTCATTTCTTTGTGGCCCAGTGACTACGGTGCCCATTTTCTTGTTTGGTGTTTGCTGGAGACGGCTCTTAGCTCCCAGAAGCTGCCCACAGTTCCTTGCTATGTAGCATCCATAGACAACACACACCACAGCTGTTTGCTTTTGTCCAGGCCAGCAGAGGAGAAATTCTCTGATTTCCATGTTTTAAGGTGCTCACCTGATTAGGTCAGGCCCACCCAGTTCCTCCCTTTTGAGGAATTAACTCAAAATCAACTCATCACAGGAGTGCTATCCCATCCCATTCATGGTCCTCCCCACACTCCAGGGGAGGGGACTATACAAGGGCATGTATGATTGGGGAGGAGTGAGAATCTTGGGGGTCATCTGGGAATCCTGCTCACCACAATAGGCAGGGTCAAAAACCAGAATCCCTGAAGTGACGAAGCCACCAAAGTGTTTATTCCAAAAGCACGTCAATCTACCACTGAACTCAGAGTGAGCCCTCTGGGGGCACAGAATCTTATCAAATTAGCAGAATGTTGGAAAGAGTCCTTTCAGATAGCAAGTCCCCTGAAGGTTACGGAGGGGAGGGGGCAGTTTTCATGCCCCCCTCCATGTCCTGGGCTCCTACTTGGATGTTTTCCAATCTGAGAGACCCCTTTGACCGAGAGAGTCTCCCTGAGCAGCTATCTCTGTGGATCTCCCCTCGTGAAGCCCCAGGAAGTCTCTGTCTGCAAATCAAGCTCGGATGTAACTGGGCCGAGGACAGGTGAGCTGGTCCACGGAGCTGGTTTCCCACCTGTCAGATCTTTCCCCTCACCTGATGGTTCCCAGAGGGGTGACATTAGCCCTGAGTTGATCAGGGAGCTCTGAACTCCTTTGTGTGTTCAAGACCTGCCCTGGATACCTGGGAGGTGGGAGTGGAGGGGCTCCTGCATGACTCGCAGGTGGCGTATGCCCTTAGGAACCTGCCAGGGTCGAGATCTGGTGACAGCTAGAAAGAGGAGGAACGAGACCAGACAGTGTGTGATAAGGGCTTGATAACTCTAAAGGGAGAGAGACGGAGAGAGACTCACAGAGAGAGACACAGAGAGACAGAGACAGGATGGAACCATCTGGGCCTCAACAACAGCCAGGGAAAGAAAGCTTTTCTGCTTGGTCGTTGGAATGTTTTAGAATGGTGAGGAGTACATTCTGGGTCTGAGGAGCATTCTGATTCATCATTGTAGGAACTACTTTTCTAGCGCTTTCTATGTGCTAGAAACCTTTTTGTGAGTTAGATACTATTATCATCCCAGTTTTATAGAAGTGGAAACTGAGGCACAGAGAGGTTGAGTAACTTGCTCACTTTCACACAGCTGGTAAGTGGCAGAGCTGGGATTGAACCTGGGCTGTTGTGGCTCCTTACCCTATGTTGTGCTGCCCAGGGTCCTTGGACATCGTAGTATCCCATAGTACATGCTCAGAACAGAGTGAGACAAGGAGTTGATGAGTGAATCAACGTATCTCTCCTCTTTCCACAGCGAATAGAAGCCAAGTTTGGTTCCTGTTTTCGGTGGCAGTGTGCTCAGGGGAGGGCAGCCTGGCTTGAGGGGATGAGTAATGGTTGGTCTAACCCAATAGTGATAATCCCACTTCCCTTTGCCAGTGATTCATGAAGGAGTGGCACGTGATTTGGGCTTCTGGGAAATGTTTTCCTCCTTTGCCATCTTTGAGTATGACTGTGTAAGGAAGAGGGGCCTGGGGTGGTCCAAGTCACCTTCCCTCAGGCTGAGGACAGACTAGGGGCTGGTGATAATGCTGGGGAGGAGGCACTGTCATGCAGACACAGAGGCACGCCTGGCCTTGCCTCTCTCTGCAAGTCTTATTAGAGCAGATACAAGGCCCTATTGCTTAGGTCACTTTTACTTGGGAATTCTCCTACTTGCAACTAAAAGCATTCTAACTTATAACTTGTATTTGAAATCCATTTCTTCTTGCATCTATTAATTCATTCATCCAGTAAATATTTATTGTGCACTTACTACATGATGGGTCCTGCACTAGAGGCTGGGGATTCCATAGTGACTTCCATTATGAATAAGGCAGGAATAGACCCTTTAAGGGAGGCAGTTTGGGGAGGCACCAATTATGTAGACAGATCAGTGGGTGATCTGTAGACAGATCACCATGAGAAGTGTTATGAGGCGGAGTATATGTTGATGTCAGATTGTGTGATATATGGGTTAGTCCAGGAGGGAGGTCGGGGGCTTCCCCGAGGAAGTAACGTTGAGGTGATGTCTAAAAGGAGAGTAGCGATTTGTTTAGTAGGGAGGGACGAAGGGGGTATGTTCTAGGCAGAGGGAAAACAAGGTCAGAGAACCTACAGGGCAAGGGAAGTTGGGTACCTGGGGAGGTAAAGAAGGCCTGTGGGTGGAGTATGGATCAGTAGGATGTATCACCAGAGAAATAGAACCAATGGGACACATACAGATATATAGAAAGGGATTTCTTATGAGGGATTGGCTTCCATGATTATGGAGGCTGAGAGGGCCCACCACCTGCCATCTGTGAGCTGGAGGCCCAGGAAGGCCGGTGGTGTAGTTCTAGTCCAAACCAGAAGGTCTGAAAACCAGTTGGGGCCAATGGTATAAGTCCCAGTCCAAGTTTGAAGGCCCAAGAACCAGGCTTGGTGATGTCTGAGGGTGGGAGGAGATGGACATCCCAGCTGAAGCAAGAAAGCAAATACACCTTTCTTCTGTCTTTTGTTCTATTCGGGTCCTCAGTGGATTGGTTGGTGCCCACCCACCCTCATTGGTGAGGGTGATCTTCTTTGCTCAGTCTATGGATTCAGATGCTAATCTCTTCCAGAAACATCCTCACAGACACACCCAGAAGTACTGTTTAACTAAGCATCCCTTAGCCCAGTCAAGTTGACATGTAAAATTAACCATCAGGTAAGGACAGAGGAGGGAAGGTGGGCAGGGCTGGCCTGTGTGGAGTCCTGGGTGTCATACCAGGGCCTCTGGCTTTGTCCCAAGACCTTTGGGAATAATCAGACCAACATTTCCAGAAGATCACTACACAGAACAACCGTTTCGGTTGAAAAGCTGTAACACGATCCTGCAGTACAATGACTATTCTGAAATCATGGCAGGGCTGTGGGCTCTTTTCTGCCTCCCTGTGTGGCCCCGCTAATGTGTTTAACTCAGTTGCTTATTTAGATGCAGTGAATTATCTTTGATTGGGCACAGATTTCTGTTTCTCTCCTTTATTCTCCTCTATGGCTTCTGTTTGAGGAGAAAAGTGGCGTGTTTTCCGCTGCTCATGGTGTTCAAATGCGTGTTCTGAAAGCAAGGCGGGCTGTGGGCAGAATGGGAGGCCACTGGGGTGTGGAAAGAATCTGAACTATTCAGGGCCTTAAACTGCAGTCTGTACTCTGTGGTGGGAGTGGGTTTTGCCCCTGTACTGTCTCACTCAAGCCTGGTTTCTGAGCGATATCTCTTCCTCACGGACACTCCTCTGCATATCAGGGAATGTCCTTCTAGCTTTGGGTGGGTAGGTAAAACCTGTGGATGTCCGGCACTGTTGGAATTTGGATGGGGTTGTACAAAGTGTCTTGAAGGCATGGACATAACTTCTGCTGGGCCGTCCATGGCAGAGAGAAGAAGGAAGCAGGAAGGATGCCTTCAACAGGTGGCACACACAACAGCTGCAGTGGCTTCAGCACAGATGAGGTGTGACAAATCCATTTAAATGGCCAGGGATTGACAGGAGGCATTGACTGGCCTCCCTGCACATCCTTGGGGCTGGTGGACAGAGTTTGGCTGCCTCTCCACACTGACTTCTCTCCATGTGCCCCCTGCCCCCAGGTCTGGTCCCCTCACAGGCTCCACTGACTTCCCCAGGTGGCATCTGATCCCCTTCTCTACCCTCTTCCAGCCTAAGCGATACTTTCCAAATTTGCTTTTATGGACTTTTTAAGTCTCAAGAGGCTTTTTCTTTCTCAACCAGCTGTCTTCTTGCAAATCAAAAGTTTGGTGCTTCCAGAGATGGATTCTGATGTAGCATCAAGAGCCCTCTTTAAAAGTTAAAAAAATGGAACGAAATTTTTTTCTTGTTGCTCTCACCCAACAAATGTATACTGAGCACTTATTATGTGCCAGGTATGTTCTAAGTGCTAGGGGTATAGCAGGGAATAAAACAGACATTCCTGCCCTCATGAAGCTCATATTCCAGTCGGGGGAGGTACAAAAATATGCATGTCTCCTTGACCAGGGGAAGATGTGAAATGGAAAGGCACAAGAATGATTAGTTCAAGATATCATCTTGCTTCATCCTCATGAAACATTTCTTGAAAAGCAGTCAGAATGGCACAGTCAGATTCACTTCTTGCACGTTCCTGCAGAAGAAGGTCCGTTTCTGTTGCTCATCACTCAAGATCTTCTCTGTGACTTCCACTTGCATATTTAAGTCTTGTTCCTACTCCTTCCCTTCATAAGCTCCGTGTTCCTGCCAAACCAAGCCCATCTGTGGACTTCTGCCTGTGGAGTATGCTTTTCTGCCTCCGAGCCTTTGCTCCAGCCCTTCCTTCTGTCTAGAATGCCCTGTCCTCTCCTTTCTGACTTTCTAAGTTCAATCTACTCTTCAAAACCCAACTTTAAGTACTGACAGTACTTGAATTCAGTTCAGAGTGAGTCAATTATACCTGATTTCAAATCCTGGCTCAGCTTGGGCCAATCACTTTGCCACTTTGAGGCTTGAATTTCTCATCTGTACACTGGGTTGGTATGAAGATTAAGTGGGGTAACACATAGCAAGCACTCATTAAGAGTGAGCTGTCATTATTTTCCCCTGTAATGAGTTGAGACTTTGGGGGGATGTTGGGATGGGGTGAAAGTATTTTGCATGTTGATGGATGTGAGTCTTTTGGGGCCCGAGGCTAGACTATGGTAAGCAGAAAAATGGCCTTCAAAGATGTTAACTTCCTAATCCCTGGAAAGTGCGAATATATCATCTTACATGGCAAGAGGGACTTTGCAGATGTGATCAAGTTAAGGATCTTGAGATGGGGTGATGATCCCGGATTATCTGGGTGGGCTTGATGAAGTCTTTATAAGAGGGAGGCAGGAGGGTCAGAGTCAGAGGCTGGTTGGAAGATGAGACTCTGCTGGCTTAGGATGGAGGAAGGGTCATGAGCCAAGGAATGCAAGCATCTTCTAGATCCTGGGAAAGTCAAGGAGACAGATTCTTCCCTAGAGCCTCCAGAAGGTGCACAGCCCTACCCACACTTGATTTTAGCCCTGTGAGACTCATTTCAGACTTCTGACTTACAGTGCTGTAAGATAAACAAACTTGTGTTAAGATACTAAGTTTGGGGCTTCCCTGGTGGCGCATCCAGAGCCTGTGCTCTGCAACGGGAGAGGCCACAACAGTGAGAGGCCCGCGTACCGCAAAAAAAAAAAAAAGATACTAAGTTTGTGGTAATTTATTACTGTAGCAGTAGAAAACTAATGCACACCCATCTTCAGAGATTCATGCTCTTCCTTTGGTAAAAACCTGGAAGATTCCACGGAGGTTATTATTATCTAGTCAGTATTTCTAGTTGGCATGAAAGCCATGGGCACTTTCCTTAAGTACCATTTGCCACGTAGATGCACAGGAATTTCTTGCTTTCCTTATGTCTGAGGAAGTCTGCATTACAGAGGTGATACAACCTGACAGTGCCTGACTGAGCCCAGTGGTCAAAGGCCTGAACTCTGTACCCATACAGACCTGGGTTTGAATCCTGGAAGGCCTCTGAATTGCAGTGAGAACTCAGGGAAGTGACTACCCATCTCCAATCTTGTATCCTTGTCTGTAAATTAGGAATACTACTTCAGGGTGGCTCTAAAGAGCATATGAAACAATGCATGTAGAACTCTCAGTACCATGCCTGGCACATAGCAAATACTCAATACATATTAGTGATTATTATTTATTTTTATTTATTTATTTTTTTGCGGTATGCGGGCCTCTCACTGTTGTGGCCTCTCCCGTTGTGGAGCACAGGCTCCGGACGCGCAGGCTCAGCGGCTGTGGCTCACGGGCCCAGCCACTCCGCGGCACGTGGGATCCTCCCGGACCGGGGCATGAACCCGTGTCCCCTGCATTGGCAGGCGGACTCTCAACCACTGCGCCACCAGGGAAGCCCAAGTGATTATTATTATTATTATCCTTAATTGTTATTTTTAGTCTGAGGTGATCACAGGCTTGTGACTGTTGTAGGGTAATTTTTGGGTTTTCTAGGATTGTGGATGCTGTAGTCCTAAGAAATCTGAACATTATTGCTCATAGATTGCTGTTCCACACACGTGGACGATTTGTTATAAATTTGTACATGTGTAGAGAGGAGTGGAGTACAGAGGGATGGGCAAGATGGCACCCCAGGAAGAATTTTGGGTGGGGTGGAGAGGCGATCTGATGTAATAAGTAACACTGAGTCCTCACTCTGTGCCCAACACTAAGGGCTTTGCACGCATTTGCGGATTCATTGTCCCTAACGGCCCTCTGCAGAGTGGGAATTAGCATCCCCACATGACAGAGGAGAGATCAAAGGCCAAGGAGGCTAAGCAGTTCACCCCAGATCTGGCACCTAAACCTGCACCCACCCAGCCTTGCTGCCTCTAGAACTTCACGTTCTTGGGGAGGATCCAGGAGTCCCCAGTAGCACAGCTGTGAGCAAACGCTGGAATGCCCTAGGGAGAGGTGCGACCCACCCAGGACAAGATCTTTCCCCTTGAAACAACGCAGCCCCCTTGCTCGCCGTGGAGGAAGGTGGAATGGAGCTGGCAGTGCCTTCCTGGCGACAGCTCTGGATAAAGCCACTCAGGCGTGTGTTTTGAAGTGAGGCTGCCCTAGGGGGTGCGTAGAAGAAAGGCTGTGCTGTTGATGTTTCCCGTCATGACGCTTACAGTTTCTTCATTTCTGGTCCCTGAGCCTCAGGAGTCCTTAGTGCAGCTGCCAAATTGCTTCATGCTCCAGAAAGTGGGGTGCCTCTTAACTAAAAAAAAACTGGCTTTTCTACCAAGAGGCCCAGCTGTTAGAGCGTCTTATAATATTAACAAGATGGCCACAGCATTCCCCAGAGAGCACCATGCTTCTTTCTCTTTCTTTCCTTTCCCTTTGTTCTTTCTTTATTATTTCTTTCCTCTTTCTTGACTACTGAAGGGACTCCATCTTCGCCTTGGTCTGGGGCTGAGGCATCCATTACAGTATCTGGAATGTTCATGTGGCTATTTAAGTTTAAATTAATTAAAATAAAGGAAAAACTCAGCTTCTTAGTTTCAGGAGCCACATCCCAAATGCTCATTTACCACTGTGCTAACCATGTGACCAATGGCTGCGGCCGCCATGTTGGACTCCACAGACGTAGAACATTTCCATCATTGCAGAAAGTTCTATTGGACAGTGCTGGTCTGGAGCCTTCATTCATTTGCTCATTCAGCTCTTATTTAATGAGAACCTGCTATGTGCTGGACACTGTTCCAGGTTCTGGGAAGTAAGTGGTCAAATAAGAAAAGCAAATCTCTTCCCTCATGGAGTGACTTCCATGGTGGGTGAGACAATCAACAGAAAAATCATTGCAGAATGTGAAAAGAGCCCCAGAGGAAACCAGTAAGGGTGAAGTAATGCAGAGTGATGGTGGTGGTGGGGCTCACAGGTATAGTTGGGGAAGGCAGGCACAAGGTGAGTGCTGAGCCATGTCCCTAAACGCTCATGACTTCAGCCTACTCACCGAATCCTTTGGTCAGGCTGTGCTTGCTCAGAATGCAGGGGAATGAAGAGGGGCATCCCTGGAATGGTGGCCTCTCTTCTGTGTGGGGTTGTGTAACACCTCGTGAGAGACTGGTGAAGGCAGGGTGTCAGGTCTTTCCCTTGGGGGGAAGAGAGAGTGTTGCCGTGGGGCGGGGGGTCTCTGTTCCAAGGCATAGTCTCCTCTCCCAGTTACCACCCGGTTGCTAAGGAATTAGAGTCTGGCTTTATAGTTGACCTACTTCCACCCTCCGATACTGTGGATTGATATTTTCCTCCTTATAAAGGACTTGCCGAAAGCAAAAATGTCAATGCCAGCGACTTGTCACTGACGAGAGGAGATTTATTACCTCCAACCAACAGAATGAAGGGTCACAGTGGACATCTGTTTCTGCCTGTGGGTAGGGTCCCAGATGAGGGTTGGTCGATGGTTGGGACCACTCCGGGTGTGGTGCCTTCCATCATTGCTTCCAGATGGTGTCCACTTCCAGAGAGCTTAGCTGGAGGTGACAAGTGGACCCCCACGGCTTCCCCCAGTATTTCCATTTGAGTCAATGATATCACGTCTTCCAACTTTGAACACTGAAATTTGAAATGACCTCTGGCTGTTTATTCACCATCAATCAAAGCAGAGAATTACTGCTTGAATCTCAGGGATGAAGTTGGCAACTGACAGGACACAACATGACAGAAAAAGTTTGGGGTATCCTGTTGCAATCATAATTCTGGGTGGCATTTGGCTGGAGGGAATTATGGAGCCAGTGGAGGCTGTGAACGTATGTTTCATCCAAGAAATATGGGTTCTGGGGTAATAATTCATGCTTGTTCTTTATCTTTGGTGGAGACTTTCATTCTCTTTGTCTTGTAACTTTTACTTGTTGTGTGTTTACCATATGTTAGGCTGTATGTCTGCACCCTCCAGGTTGTATGTCTCAATCCTTGTAACAACCCTGTACATTTGGCCCCATTCCTCACACCCATCTTACAAACGGGCGAGCTGAAGTTCAGACGTTTGAGATAACGTCTAGTCACACAGCAGTTGAGCCATAGACCTGGGTTCACCTGGTCCAGGCCCAGGACCTACTCTCCTCATTGGGATGGGTATGCCTTTAACAGAAAACACTTAGGAGATGAGGCTTGGCTCTGAGGCTTGGCAGGCAACAGCACCCAGCCAGAATTCGATACCACTGTTTGTTTTCATTGCTTTTGTTTTTATGATATTGGTTTTCTATTTACAGTAGTGATAAAAGTTTCTAAAAGTCAATGTATTTTGTGTAAAAAAAAAAGTGATTCTGTTTATATAAAAATATGAAGGAAGTAATTTTAATGTGGTGTGAATGTGGCAAAAGTAGCGTCAGTGACATGAGAATGCCCACACCGCCCGTGAAGGCTGAGATGCAGGGCCATTTGTTGGTTCCAAGGGCAAAGGGAATCATAGATGGGCCTTCTGGGCATTCGGAAGGTGAAATGCTAAGTGCTTCTGTGTGTGTGTGTGTGTGTGTGTGTGTGTGTGTGTGTGTGTCCTTATGGACCACGGTGGCAGAGCTGAGAGCTGGAATGCACTGACTCTGGCAAATGGGGGGATTTCTCTGGAATGTCTCCTTAAATGAGCGTTGACACGAAGCCTTTGCTCTGTTCTAGCCTCTGGTGTTCATCATCTCATTAAATTCTCACAACACCCCCTGGACACTTGTGGTTCCCATTTTGTAGATGAGGACACTGTGAAGGGTGTCATTTGTCTAAGCCATACATTTATATGCAACGGAGCAGGATGTACATGCAGGAAGTCTGACTCCAGAGACCCTGCTCTTAGCCTCTACATTATAGTTAATCACTGGAACTGCTTATATTGATACATATTCTGTTTCTCTTATTTTGACCTCAATTCTCTGATGGATCTAAGAAGAGTTGTTGATTTTCAGTTCTTTTTTTTCCCTTGTTGTCTGGATGTGAGTGATGACTTCCAAGCTCCTTCTGTGCTGGACTGGAAACCTTCAATTTTGAAAGATATTTTCATAGGGTGTAGAATTCTGAGTTGACAGTTCTTTTTTCTTTCAGCACTTTAAATTGTCTCTCCATGTTCTTCTGGATTGTGTGGTTTCTAATTAGAGGTCTCTTATAACACTTATCCTTGTTCTCCTAGACGTGATGTGTCTTTTTTTCTCTGGTTGTCTTCAAGGTTTTATCTTTATCTCCTCTTTTGGGGCCATCGTTGGACTGAACTTTCTTCCTGACATTTGAGTGTAGGTAGGACCAAAAAACTTGCTTTGGCCAGTGGAATATGAGCAAAAGGTTCAAGAGACTTTGCACACTTTCCCATATTCTCTTTCCCACTGCCCATGGCAAGTGGCAACAATGTTTAAGATACTCTGTGGATCCAGGCTCTGTTGTGATGACAGAGTGGACCAGTGGCTCCAGCTGACCCATCATGAGTATGTAGCATGAAGTAAAAAATTTTTTATGGCTATTAAGATTTAAGGGATGTTCATTATTGCAGCATAACCCAGCCTATCCTGTCTGATAGGCTATATCACTTTCTTTCAGATGAAATAAAGGGAACGATTTGCGAGAGAGAGCCCAGCAATAAAAAGTTCTTGCTTGTAAACCTAACCCACTGACAACCACAATGATGGAGTGGTAACAAGGAGGAAGATTCTGTAGAACAAAAGAAAAAAAACACGCAACCAACCCTACAGAATTCTCAAAGACCCCAACCTCATCTTGCAAACAGAAAGCGCTGTTGGATAATTAAGATGCATATGCCACCTGACATTAAGCAGCCTTTTGTGAACTGTTAATTAAGGTTAAATCAGCCACATATTTTATTCTTACTGAATTAGAAGATTAGTGTTAATTTCTGGCAGGGTTCCATTACTCCCTGTTGAAGGAAATCAATGTATCTGAACATAATTTAATGAGAAAAAGCTGGTACCATAGTGAAAACAGGCTGGGGAGACATTATCTTGACATTTTAGGTAATTCAGTTAAGTCCAGCAAAAGAGGAGTGATTGACAAAGTCATTATTTCTCCCACCGAGGGGTAGAAAGCACATTTCTGACAATGAATTAAGATTTTGGTAGTGAAGGAGCATGGTGAGAATTAAGAATGGGGTTGATGAAGTGCCCACTCCCCACCTTGCCTGTGGCTTCTGGACAAGTCTCTTCAATCATGGAGTTTGCATTCCTGGCTTGAGATGAGAAAAATACCATAACAGAGCACAGGTGGGCAAGCGTAGGCTGGTGCAGGTGGGATGCTTATTTATTTTAATTTTTAACATCTTTATTGGAGTATAATTGCTTTACAATGGTGTGTTAGTTTCTGCTATATAACACAGTGAATCAGCTATACATATACGTATATCCCCATATCTCATCCCTCTTGCGTCTCCCTCCCACCCTCCCTATCCCACCCCTCTATGTGGTCAGAAAGCACCAAGCTGATCTCCCTGTGCTATGCGGCTGCTTCCCACTTGCTATCTATTTTACATTTGGTAGTATTTATAAGTCCATGCCAGTCTCTCACTTCATCCCAGCTTACCCTTCCTCCTCCCCTTGTCCTCAAGTCCATTTTCTACGTCTGTGTCTTTATTCCTGTCCTGCCCCTAGATTCTTCAGACCCATTTTTTAAAACTTTTAGATTCCATATATATGTGTTAGCATCCGGTATTTGTTTTTCTCTTTCTGACTTACTTCACTCTGTATGACAGACTCTAGGTCCATCCACCTCACTACAAATAACTCAATTTCATTTCTTTTTATGGCTGAGTAATATTCCATTGTATATATATAGCACATCTTCTTTATCCATTCATCTGTTGATGGACACTTAGGTTGCTTCCATTTCCTGGCTATTGTAAATACAGCTGCAATGAACATTTTGGTACATGACTCTTTTTGAATTATGGTTTTCTCAGGGTATATGCCCAGTAGTGGGATTGCTGGGTCATATGGTAGTTCTATTTGCAGTTTTTTAAGGAACCTCCATACTGTTCTCCATAGTGGCTGTAACAATTTACATTCCCACCAACAGTGAAGGAGGGCTCCCTTTTCACCACACCCTCTCCAGCATTTATTGTTTCTAGATTTTTTGATGATGACCATTCTGACCGGTGTGAGATGATATCTCATTGTAGTTTTGATTTGCATATCTCTAATGATTAATGATGTTGAGCATTCATGTGTTTGTTGGCAGTCTTTATATCTTCTTTGGAGAAATGTCTGTTTAGGTCTTCTGCCCATTTTTTGGGTTGGGTTGTTTGTATTTTTGATATTGAGCTGCATGAGCTGCTTGTAAATTTTGGAGATTAATCCTTTGTCAGTTGTTTTATTTGCAAATATTTTCTCCCATTCTGAGGGTTGTCTTTTGGTCTTGTTTATGGTTTCCTTTGCTGTGCAAAAGCTTTGAAGTTTCATTAGGCCCCATTTGTTTATTTTTGTTTTTATTTCCATTTCTCTAGGAGGTGGGTCAAAAAGGATCTTGCTGTGATTTATGTCATAGAGCATTCTGCCTATGTTTTCCTCTAAGAGTTTTAGTGTCTGGCCTTACATGTAGGTCTTTAATCCATTTTGAGTTAATTTTTGTGTGTGGTGTTAGGGAGTGTTCTAATTTCATTCTTTTACATGTAACTGTCCAATTTCCCCAGCACCACTTATTGAAGAGGCTGTCTTTTCTCCACTGTATATTCTTGCCTCCTTTATCAAAGATAAGGTGACCATATGTGCGTGGGTTTATCTCTGGGCTTTCTATCCTGTTCCATTGATCTATCTTTCTGTTTTTGTGCCAGTACCATACTGTCTTGATTACTGTAGCTGTGTAGTATAGTCTGAAGTCAGGGAGCCTGATTCCTCCAGCTGCGTTTTTCGATTTCAAGATTGCTTGGCTATTCGGGGTCTTTGTGTTTCCATACAAATTGTGAAGTCTTTTGTTCTAGTTCTGTGAAAAATGCCATTGATAGGGATTGCATTGAATCTGTAGATTGCTTTGGGTAGTAGAGTCATTTTCACAATGTTGATTCTTCCAATCCAAGAACATGGTATATCTCTCCATCTATTTGTATCATCTTTAATTTCTTTCATCGGTGTCTTATAATTTTCTGCATACGGGTCTTTTGTCTCCTTAGGTAGGTTTATTCCTAGATATTTTATTCTTTTTGTTGCAGTGGTAAATGGGAGTGTTTTCTTAATTTCACTTTCAGATTTTTCATCATTAGTGTATAAGAATGCCAGAGATTTCTGTGCATTAATTTTGTTTCCTGCTACTTTACCAAATTCCTTGATTAGCTCTAGTAGTTTTCTGGTAGCATCTTTAGGATTCTTTATATATAGTATCATGTCATCTGCAAACAGTGACAACTTTACTTCTTCTTTTCCAATTTGGATTCCTTATTTCTTTTTCTTCTCTGATTTCTGTGGCTAAAACTTCCAAAACTATGTTGAATAAGAGTGGTGAGAGTGGGCAACCTTGTTTTGTTCCTGATCTTAGTGGAAATGGTTTCAGTTTTTCACCATTGAGGATGATGTTGGCTGTGGGTTTGTTATATATGGCCTTTATTATGTTGAGGTAAGTTCCCTCTATGCCTACTTTCTGCAGGGTTTTTTATCATAAATCGGTGTTGAATTTTGTCAAAAGCTTTCTCTGCATCTATTGAGATGATAGTATGGTTTTTATCCTTCAATTTGTTAATATGGTGTATCACATTGATTGATTTGCGTATATTGAAGAATCCTTGCATTCCTGGAATAAACCCCACTTGATCATGGTGTATGATCCTTTTAATGTGCTGTTGGATTCTGTTTTCTAGTATTTTGTTGAGGATTTTTGCATCTATGTTCATCAGTGTTATTGGCCTGTAGTTTTCTTTCTTTGTGACATCTATGTCTGGTTTTGGTATCAGGGTGATGGTGGCCTTGTAGAATGAGTTTGGTAGTGTTTTTCCCTCTGCTATACTTGGGAAGAGTTTGAGAAGGTTAGGTTTAGCTCTTCTCTAAATGTTTGGTAGAATTCGCCTTTGAAGCCATTTGGTCCTGGACTTTTGTTTGTTGTAAGATTTTAAATCAAAGTCTCAATTTCAGTGCTTGTGATTGGTCTGTTTATATATTCTATTTCTTCCTGGTTCAGTCTTGGAATGTTGTGCTTTTCTAACAATTTGTCCATTTCTTCCAGATTGTCCATTTTATTGGCATATAGTTTCTTGTAATAATCTCTCATGAGCCTTTGTATTTCTGCAGTGTCAGTTGTTACTTCTCTTTATTCATTTCTAATTCTATTGATTTGAGTCGTCTCCTTTTTTTTTCTTGATGAGTCTGGCTAATGGTTTGTCAATTTTGCTTATCTTCTCAAAGAACCAGCTTTTAGTTTTATTGATCTTTGCTATTGTTTCCTTGCTTTCTTTTTCATTTATTTCTGTTTTTTCATTTATTTCTGATCTGATCTTTATGGTTTCTTTCCTTCTGCTAACTTTGGGTTTTTTTTGTTCTTCTTTCTCTAATTGCTTTAGGTGTAAGGTTAGGTTGTTTATTTGAGATGTTTCTTGTTTCTTGAGGTAGGATTGTATTGCTATAAACTTCCCTCTTAGAAGTGCTTTAGCTGCATCCCATAGGTTTTGGGTCGTTGTGTTTTCATTGTCATTTGTCTCTAGGTATTTTTTGATTTCCTCTTTGATTTAGGTGGGATGCTCATTTGCAAGCTCTTTTCAGGTTGGATCTGGTGAGGACTGCCATTTGCAGGAGGTCTGCCTCATTGGAATGCAACAGGCTTCATAAATGTATATTGAATGGACAGGTCCATAGATGTGAATATCTTCAGAGAATACCAGGTGTCCCCCTACTAAGATCGGTAAAATATGCAGAAATGTGCTTAAATGTGCCACATGATCTCACTGCATTAAAACCTTCTTTTAGGCTCAGTGAAAAATGCAGGACATGCTCAGTAGTTTAATGACAAACATAGTAGATGTTATCTGTTTATGATGCTGATGTTGGGATACTATGGCAAGGCAGGTGGAGGTGGTGAGGGTGGGCTGGGTCCAGCCCTTGGTGGTGTCTGCGAGGGAAGCAGGGTGTGCCCACAGGTATCAGTGGAATGCAAAGGGGGAGCTCAGGCAGCTTCCCAGGAGAAGCTGGTGGACCAGGGGCACAGTCTGAGGCATCAAGTCTGACGTGATCAAGCCAAAAGTAGTGACTAAGTGAGACTGTGAAAGACCAAAGCATTGAGTCTAGAGGCCGGGAGATGAATTCAGGAGCGATTTCTGCTGGTGTTAAAATGTACAGAGAGAGAGAGAGAGAGAGGCCATCAGAGGATGCTTGGGCCTTGCCTGTGAGAGGGAAGCTAAACCAGTTAGTCACAGATTTTATAAGCTAATGAGGGGTTCCTATTCAACCTCTTATACCTCCGTTCTCTCCTCCCTTCTGCCCTTCCTTCCATCCTTTCTCCTATGCTTCCGTCTCCCTTTACTCCTTTCTCCCATCCCTCCCTCACTCCTTCCTTCCTCCCACACTATTTATGGAGAACTTAACGGTAGTGCTATGTCTCTGTTAGCAAAGAAGAGCCCAGTCTGTGGAAGACCTGCATAAAGTGCCAGTTGTACAGTTGCAGGCAAACAATATGGGAAGGGTTAGCCCCAGACTTGGGAGAACAGGTAGTCAGGAGAATGTCTAGCTGAGGTCTCAGTCAGGTTGGGGATGCTGCAAGGGCCAGAGAAAGCAAGGTGGTGGACACACCTCTAAGAGAGTCCAGCCTTGGGCAGTGAAGGACCAGCTCACCAGAGCCTGGCTGGTTTCTTAGGGTGTGTTATGGTTCCCTGGCATGGTAGGCAGGATTTCTAGGAATGGGCCCCACGAATCCACACTCCCCTGATCCCCAGAACCTGTGCATGTGAAGAGATATCACTCTCATGACTGTGGACTGTTATATGGCACAATTCCTAGTGGGTCATTCCAATCCCATGAGCCCTTAAAAGTAGAGAACATTCTCTGGCAGGAGTTAGAAGGGGAAGTGAGAGACCTGAAGTGTGGGAAGGACTCAGTGCTGGTTTGAAGACAGAGAGGCTACGTGAGGCTTAGTGTGGGTGGCCTCTCAGAGCAGAGGGACCCCTGGGAAACGGGAGCCTCAGTCCTACAGCCACAAGGAATGACAGCCTGCGTGAGTTGGGTGGCGGAATCTTCCCCAGTTCCTCCAGATATAAGCCCAGGGCAACCAACACTGTGATTTTGGCCTGGGAGACCCTGAGCAGAGAGCCCAGCCAAGGCCACTGGATTCCCCACCTGTGTGATGATCACTGGGTACTGTTTTAAGCTGCCAAAATTATGGGAATTTTTTACGAAGCCATAGCAAACTAATACACTGGGCCTGATTTGACCAGATTCATACGTAAATTTGCATAATACAAATCTGGGTTGGGGCAATGAGGTGGATTTAAATAAACGAGGTAGGTTTATGTTCTGTCTTTGGTTAACATGGCTTGGTTGCCTTAGATAATGAGGGAGTAGTAAGGGAAATAGAAACCCTTCAATATGCACATTTAGATTCTGTCAGAAGACATTTAAAAATAGCACTGAAGATTTTTTGTGAATTTTTGGTGAATTCGTTACACATACACACACACGTGCGCGTGCGCGTGCACACACCTCATACAGACTTTGCATCTGCCTTTTCCTTAAATGAAAAAAAAAATGGGATTCTGTGAAGATGGCAGCTGAATTTGGCTTCTTTCTCCCATGCTGTCAATGCAAATCCATCAGCCTGTCGAGCCACATGGCTGCAGGGCCCTGGGAGTGGCTGGATGCAATTGTGGCCTTTGGCTTTCTGAGTTCCAGCAGAGGGAATGGGGTGAGCTTATAATGCAGTGGACCCTGGGAAGATCTTGGTTCTGAGAAGAGAAGTGAAGCCCTGGAGGGAAAGTGGAGTAAGGCTCCTTGCCCCACTGAGCCTAAGAAGGAAGATACCCCCCACCGAAGAGGGTCTGGGAACACACAGGCGTACAAGAAGAGTCAGGCAACTTCAGTTCTTAATGATTCAAAAAGACATTTGAGTGGCAAAACATATCATAAATAAAGTCAACAGATGAATCACAGACCTGGAAAATATTCTGTGAAGGATATGCAAAGGAATCTTGCAAGTCATCCATATGAGCTTAAGAAACAGACTAGAAAAATGGGCAGGAAGAGGCAGTTGAGAGATGAACAAATTTGAATGGCCAACAGACGCATGAAATCACACTCACAGTTAGTGATAAGGGAATCAAAACCCAGTATCAGTTTACATTTTTCTGAAAGTCCAGAATATAAAGCAATTCCCTGCTGCTGGTGGGAATTCAGGGAAAGGATGTCCATACGCTGCTGCCAGGAAGTGAAGGATTTCCTTGAAAAGCAGGCTATAGCTTTTAGTTAAAATTAAAATACACAAACCTTTCAACTGAGCTATCTTACTCCTGGAAATCCAACCCATGGAACTGAAGGCATAAGCATAAGCAAGAATATACGTCCAAGGGTGTTTACTGTGGCATTGTTTTTAGAGGCAGAGAGGGGGGCAGAAACTGTCAAGATCACCTGTAGAGGAATGGTTGAATTAATGAATGAATTAATTTTTCTGCCGTTGAAAAGAATGAATCAGGAATACCAGTTGTGTTGACGGATATCTGTGAAGTACTGTTGAGTGAGTAAAGATGCTGAAACATCTATTTTAAACATCCTATTTTAATGAAGATAGAAGTAACCATGTATGTATGTGTATGAAGCATATACATACTTATTTGAGAATAGAGAAAAATTTGGAAAAATGCATTCTAGATTGTCACATGAACTACTGGTAGGAGACCTGGAGGGGGAATTCACGAATAAAAAGGCAAAAGAAAAGACTACATGAGAAAAGCAAACTTGATACGTGTGATGTGATTACATTTAACCATTCAGATAAATTTGTATAGCTGTTTGTGTAAAGAAACTTAAAACGGGAATCCATTTGCCAATGGAATAAGGTTCTGAAAAAGCCCGCAAATAATGTGGGGGAGATCAAAGTGTGAAGGAATATATATTAAATTCTTATAAAATGCAGCCCAGTGTAATAATCACTCATCCCTGTAACATGATGTAGGCAGCCACAGCCAAGTGCTGAACAGGATAACTGTTCTCATCCATTGAGACCTTTTTATCTTGGTGACATCGTCAAATTGTCCTCAGTAGTGAGAAGGAGAGGGAGAAGGAAAGAGAGAGAGAAAAAGAGAAGGAAGAGGAGAGGGAGAAGGAGGAGGAGGGGAAGGGGGGAGGGCAATGAGGAGCATCTTTTAAAAAACATTGTATTTTGATGCAAATCAAAATGAATGGATAAAGAAGAGGTGGCCCATATATACAGTGGAATATTACTCAGCCATAAAAAGAAACGAAATCGAGTTATTTGTAGTGAGGTGGATGGATCTAGAGACTGTCATACAGAGTGAAGTAAGTCAGAAAGAGAAAAACAAATACCATATGCTAAGACATATATATGGAATCTAAAAAAAAAAAGGTTCTGAAGAACCTAGGGGCAAGACGAGAATAAAGACACAGATGTAGAGAATGGACTTGAGGACACAGGGAGGGGAAGGGTAAGCTGGGACCAAGTGAGAGAGTGGCATGGACATATATACACTACCAAATGTAAAATAGATAGCTAATGGGAATCAGCCGCATAGCACAGGGAGATCAGCTCGGTGCTTTGTGACAACCTAGAGGGGTGGGATAGGGAGGGTGGGAGGGAGACACAAGAGGGAGGAGATATGGGGATATATGTATATGTATAGCTGATTCACTGTGTTATAAAGCAGAAAGTAACACACCATTGTAAAGCAATTATACTCCAATAAAGATGTTTAAAAACGAAACAAAACTCTAAAAAGCTAAAAACAAAACAAAACAAAAAAGCGACAATGAGGTATCACCTCACACCAGTTAGAATGGGCATCATCAGAAAATCTACAAAAAACAAATGCTGGAGAGGGTGTGGAGAAAAGGAAACCCTCTCGCACTGTTGGTGGGAATGTAAATTGATACAGCCACTATGGAGAACAGTATGGAGGTTCCTTAAAAAACTAAAAATCGAATTACCATATGACCCAGCAAACCCACTACTGGGCATATACCCAGAGAAAACCATAATTCAAAAAGACACATGCACACCAGTGTTCATTGCAGCACTGTTTACAATAGCCAGGTCATGGAAGCAACCTAAACGCCCATCGACAGATGAATGGATAAAGAAGATGTGCTACATATATACAATGGAATATTACTCAGCCATAAAAAGGAACGAAATGGGGTCATTTGTAGAGACATGGATGGATCTAGAGTCTGTCATACAGAGTGAAGTAAGTCAGAAAGAGAAAAATAAATATCGTATATTAACACGTATATGTGGAATCTAGAGAAATGGTACAGATGAACTGGTTTGCAGGGCAGAAATAGAGACACAGATGTAGAGAACAAACATATGGACACCAAGGGGGGAAAGTGGCGGGGGGTGGTGGTGGGATGAACTGGGAGATTGGGATTTACATATACACACTAATATGTATAAAATAGATAACTAATAAGAACCTGCTGTATAAAAAATAAAAAGAAACAAACAAAAAAACATTTTGAAATAATTACAGACTCACAGGAAGGCAACAATAGTAAGTAGAGTCCAGTGATCCCTTCCCTCAGCTTCCCCCAGTGGTGACAGCTTGTAGCAGTATCACAACCAGGAAACTGACATGGGTGCAATCTGCAGACTAAACTACAGACCGTATTCAATTTTCTCCAGTTTTACATGCACTCGTGTGTGTGTGTGTGTGTGTGTAGTTCCATGCAGTTTTCCCCCATATATAGATCTGTGTAACCAGCACCACCATCAAGATGAAGAACAACCCATCCCTACAAAGGAGCCCCCTTTTTTGTCCCACCCAATCCCATAGGAAGCACTATGGGAACAGGAACCTAAGCTTCCCCTGCTGTGTCCTGGTGAAGGTTCCAAGGACGCCAGGCACACTGTTGCTCTGAGTCCCTCCCCTACCCTCCCTGTGGCTTTTGCTTCCTCTCTGTGCCCAGGGGCGGCTCATCCTGGGCCGTACAAATCTATTCTGATGTTACCCTGTCCCCCTTCCCTTGACAGTTGTGGCCTTGAACAGCTCGTAGACTCATCTTGTGAAATTGGCTCTTTTCATACATCATTCTCATCCTTTCTCAGATTGCATCTGGCCTCGTTTTGGCAGGAAGGGCTCCTGTTATCTTCTGGAGCTACAGTGGCCTGGCTAACTCTGTCTGGGCATCACCTTTTTTTCAAGCATCTCACAGTAGTTTACGAAATAAAATGCATTTCTCTGACAACCCTGAGAGGTTTCCTGGGTGTTATTACCCAAAGCTCAGGGCTCTACAATTCCCATTTCTCAGGCAATTCAAGGAAAAAGAAAGAGAAATCAACCAATCCTGACTGTCCTGGGGACCACTATACCTCTTTGTCCTTCTGGTCTGGCTCTGGTCCACTGGTCACCTTCAACTTTATGCATTTACTTGTCCTCTAGCCTTACTTTCCCTACTGTGTGCCTCTTACTTAGTAGGTATTCAATATTCACTAATTGCTGAGAAACTAAGGAGCTGGGGAGCAACTCAGCACACTGCTAAGGCCTCAGTGACTATCTGCTGAATTGCACTGAAAGTTAGCAGCACCTAATTTTGGCCAAATTACATTTATTATAACTTGTCCACGCAAGTCCCAGGTATGCAGAGCTTGATGAAGGGCTATGTGGTTTATCAGTGTGTTGTGTTGGATCAAGGTTGGTCTGGCTACACAGCCTTGGACAATGTATTTAATCTTCCTGAGCCCCATCTGCAAAATAGGGATGATAGTGTGAGAAGTAAAGGAATACGACAAGCCAAGCACCCAGCACCCAAGTAGGATTTTGATAAGGTTGGCCTCTAACTTCTTTTCCCTCCTGCCACTCATCCTGTTGCAAATGGGTTTGCCTGGAAAGCTAACAAGGCAGAGGTTAGTGTTCATTAGGATCGATACCTGTGGAAGGGAGGTGGGGTGGGTAGAGGGGGAAGTGGGGCAGTAGTGCAGCCTTGCCCAGATCTGGAAGCCAGGAGGAACTTGAGAGGTGTCCCCCCACTGGGACTAGGAGCCTGGCTATTATAACTCTATAACCTCAGTCCCTGGATTCAGGCTGCCCCAGCCTTTGACAAGTTAGGACTCTTCAATTGCAGCAATCTCTGATGGGGGCTGATGTCTCGGGGCTTTCTGCTGGCAGCTCTCCTAGTACCCTGAGGAGTAAGATGCTCCTTACTGAAGGAGGATCTGGACAGAGCATCACAACATCCACCAGATACATGCAGGCTGGTCTCTCTGCCCCAGAGTATCTCTGTAGTCCGAGGGTAAGATCCACAGTGGTAGTGGTGGTGGTGGGGAGCTGTTCACTTTAGCTTTCAGTGAGGCAATTTGTGAAGTGCGTCTTAATTTTTTTCGTGAAGACAAAACTGTTGACATAAATGGATGCTTTAAACATGGATATACCTAGGTTTTGACTATGGAGCATTTATGGAGCATCCTGGGAGCATCTGATTCCGGGATCAGAGTGGACCACATTACCAGATAATTGGAGCTCATTCAGTTCAGCCTGGCAAGGGCTTCTGGAGGTCATTCTGTACTTTTGCCTTGTCTTTAGGTAGAACTAACATTGCATCTGCTTCCAGAGTGGCCTTCAAGAGACATAGAAAACAGGATTCCACTATGTCCTAGAATTATCCACAGAACTGAGAGTTCATACTCTTTTATTTAGAGCCAGACCTAGGAAATACATTCAGGGCTGCAGAAATATAGCCCTCTTGACCTCTGCCCTGGTTTCCTGGCCCCTGAAGGCAGTTGGCTTCAGTGTGGTTCTTTACTCCCTAGAACAGGCTCAGCAAATCAGTATAATAGGGCAGAGCAACTCAGGCTAATAGCTCATAGGTGCCTGAGTCACTGTGTGCAGGATTCTGTGGAACTATCTAGGTAAAAAGATAGGAAAAAGCATCACGACTGAGTAGTAACATCTGCCAAGGTACAAGGTAGCATGCTATTCTGGGGTGTGCTGCTTCAGTCACCACATTTGCAGGAACCCCAAGCCAGCACGAGAGAAAGCTTCTGGTGGCAAGAGTTATATGCTTCCCAGCCTAATTCCGTCCCCTCCTCTCCAGGAATCTTTGAATGGTATTCAGGGAGGCTTAGCAGAATGTGGCATCTGCTGAGGCTGTTGGTGCCCTGCCGCTATATATTTTTTAAAAAACAGATTTGGTTAAAATATTCCCTGAGCAATGCTTTTGTTTTTCCTAAATGTTAGTTGGGTATTCCACGCCATACTAAGAACAATGATTTATTATGTATGGGTACGTTTATATGTAATAAAACAACATTTGGGGATGTTAATTTTATTTATAATATCTTAACATAATTAATAAATAATTATAGCCTATAATAGCAATAGTTATTATTTAATGCATGCCTAATATATGCAGGCAGTTTATATTCCTTAACCCCTTCAACTACATAGATGCCTTATCCTCATTTACTGAGAAATTGAAGCCCAGAGAGGTTAAGTAACTTTACTGAGGTCACACAGTGGATATTTTTTATTCCAGTGCTCATGCTCTTTCCACTAGGTCAGGGATCCCCAACCCCCAGGCCACGGACCCATACCAGTCCATGGCCTATTAGGAACCGGGCTGCACAGCAGGAGGTGAGTGGTGGGAGAGCGATTGAAGCTTCATCTGTATTTACAGCTGCTCCCCATCACTCGCATTATCACCTGAGCTCCACCTCCTGTCTGATCAGCGGTGGCATTAGATTCTCATAGAAGCATGAACCCTACTGTGAACTGCGCATGTGAGGGATCTAGGTTGTGTGCTCCTTATGAGAATCTAATGCTTGATGATCTGAGGTGGAGCTGAGGGGGTGATGCTATCGCTGGGGAGTGGCTGCAAATACAGATTATCATTAGCAGAGAGGTTTGACTGCACAGAGACCATAATAAATCAATTGCTTGCAGACGTATCGAAACCCTATCAGTGAGTGGCACGTGATAACAAGCTTAGGGCTCCCACTGATTCTGCATTATGGTGAGTTGTATAATTATTTCATTATATGTTACAATGTAATAATAATAGAAATAAAGTACACAATAAATGTAATGCTCTGGAATCATCCTGAAACCATTCACCCCACTGGTCCATGGAAAAATTCTCTTCCATGAAACTGGTCCCTGATGCCAAAAAGGTTGGGGACTGCTGCCCTAGGTCACACTGCCTCCTCAGAGACTCCCAGACTTCTATTTTCATACTCTTTTAGCACACTAGTATTCCTTCCAGGATTCTTAGTGTGTTTCTAATGACACCACAAGATAGGGGAACAAGAGACTGATGTCCAGAGAGGTTCCCAGGCAGCTGCTACTGTTTGGTGCTCAGACTCTCATTTCCTGATCCTTGTGAGTATTGAGCTGCGCAGACACAGTAGGTAATTAGGCATCTCCTTGTACGCCTTAGGACTCTTTGGTTGCAAGTATAGAAACCAGATGTGGTAGCCTAAACAGGGGGCATGTGGGGAACTCTGAAGTCAGGGAGCCAGGTGGGTCTGAGGAGCCAGCACTGGAGCTCCTGGGGACCCGGGCACTCCTCTCTTCCTCCCCTCTTCGTATACCGAGCACATTTTCCTCTCTTGTTGAAGGCTGGCTTGCTTTATTTCCCTGTCTACACGACAGGAAACAGCTGTTACCAATAGCTCTCAAGTCCTCATGGCCCCTGTTCAAGACAGCAGCCAGAAAGACTGGACTCTTGTTTCAACTCCAGATTTCTAGGAAAGGAATCTGATTGGCTCAGCTTCAGTCAGGGGACCAAATAACTATGGTTGGAAAGTGCCTTTTTGTTGTACAAATATGGCTGAGTTTGTGCATGGGAGAGGGAGTTTACCATATTCCTTTAAAAGAGCAGCAGAATTCAATAAAAAAAAATCCAATGAATTGGGCAATATGAAACTTGGATTGTTTTCTAAACCTGCCACTACCTAATGTGATTTTGGAAAGCAGTTTAACATATTTGGTGGGTAATAATAGCTCACATTTATGGAGAGGTTTTACATTGCCAGATGCTCATTTCAATGCTTTACATTTCTGGCAATTCTGTGGGTCAGGATAGGGCAACAGGGACACAGAGAGGTTAAGCAACTTGCCAAGACCCCACAGCTAGTTAGTGGTGGAGCTGGGTATTGAACCCAGACAGTCTTAGGTCAGAGTCCATTGTCCCAACCAATGCACTGTGCCGCCTGCCATGTAGGAAATGAGGGTATGTTCCCATGTCTATAAAGTGGGGGTGATAACCCCTTCTAATACCAACTCCCCAGGAACAGAGCTGAAAAATGATGGAGAAAGCCCTCAGAAAGTGACCTGCAGTGAAAACATACCTTTGTCCAGTGGCAGCCTGGACTCAGCGTGGACCAGTCATATCCCTAGGTATATGCTAAGGACCACTTGTCTTGCTCTTATGGGAGTCAGGGAATGGCCATGCCCAGGATCACCTTTCTCTTCCCTGGCTGTGTCCATTTTGCATTTAAGGCACAGGGTCACAGGAAGCCATTGCGATCTCTGACTCCTCCATCTGGGGCTTCTACCATGTACTTGTATGAAGTTCCAATCGTATTTCTTTAATCTGGAGATTAAGAGGTGTACCTCTCTCTGTGCCATATCAGGACTGCAAAAGGAATGAGAAATTTCTAAAAATATAGACTGTGCAAAATCCCATTTCAAATCCCATTTCATGGAGGTTCAGGATGTCTTTGGGGTTGTTGGTGCCTGCATTAGACAGGTTAGAATTCTGAAGGACTTTCCCCAGGTATTGGTAACTTTCCCCAGGTCTGGTTTTATCTTTTTCTCTCATGAGATGATGGCATGAAACATCTTTATCTCCATCCTAGCAACTTCATCTCCTACTGAATGAGGTTTTGAAATTATTTGCTCATGTCTTTTTTCCGCTGATGGAGCATCATTTCCATGAGGATCAGGTTCTAATCCATCTGTATTTCTCACACATTTTCTTGCCCACAGTGGACACTCTGCAAATCTTCATTGAATGGGTAAAGAAATTAAACATCTCTTTGCTAGCCAAGTGAAATTCGTTTTCTGTCTTGAATGCTTTCTCCTGCAGTCACTAGATTTTTGTGTGTGTGATGAAATCTCGTTTATGAGGAAAGGCCTGTCAGAGTCTTTGAGATGATGTGATGGTTGGATTTCACATTAAAGTTGCCTCTTGGAATTTTGTGTGAAATGTTATCTCCCTCTGCTCTTAATCTGAAGCACTTTCAGTTACAAGCTTTTCTGGGGCAGAGTTGATACTCTCAAAGACCATCATTGCACCTACTGTGCAAACACATCCCATATCAGAATCTATAGCTGGGTTTGGAGAAGAAAGGGGGTCCAGTGTCCACAATCAGTGTTGCCTACACTGGGTCCCCAAACCTCCTAAATGATGGGGTCCCTTTCCTGCCACAGACCCCAAATCTCTCATTGCATTGATGACGTCCCAGGAAAAGAGGATGCAGTGATGTTACTTTTCAAAGTGGACCCTGGTGTAAAGCCAACCATGGGACTCCCCTCCTTCTTGGTCCCCATATCCAAGAAAGGGAGACCATGCCCTTTCTCTTCGAATATGGGAAATGGGTCAGGCTAAGCAGAGCAAGGTTTGCGGAGAACAGGGGGCTGTGCAGGAGTAGGGGAGAAGGACAAAAAGGGCTTCCATGGAGCATTCGTGCGTATATGGAGTGAAATCATGTACACACTTACACTGGATTACACTGCCCACCTCTCCCAGCTGATCTTGGGACCCCCTGCTGCATCCCTGAAAGGGGGCTTGGCAAGACTCGGGTCAGGTCACTCCAGCTCTTAGTGATATGCTTTTTGCTGCTAGTGGAATCCCAAACCCCAGACCTCCTTGGGTTCAGCTGCGTGTGCCTTCATGGGCTGTGATGCAGACCTGATGGCTGCCTCGAATTCATTTCACCCCTGGAAGAAGAGAGCAAGGGGGCAGGTAGAGGACTAGGGCAGAAGTGGTGCTGGCAGAAAGCAGTGAAATTTAAACCGCCAAAGTGAAATCCTTTGAGCCTCCTTGCTTCTTTAAAACTGATTTAACGTTCAAGTGAAATTCAAAGATGTGTTTTTTCCCTAAAGTGAGTCCGTTCTTAACAGATGAAGTCATAATGACTCCAAACCCACCCACTTCCATTTAGGGCACGTGTGGACTTGGTGGTCGCACCCGAAGAATTAGGTTGCTGTGTGTCTGAGGGAGCTTGCAGGGACCCACACCTTCATGGGGTGTGTGAAGCATCCCCGAATTCCTGATCTGATTTAGGACATCTGTAAGGAGGAGAGTTGCTGCATATTTTTTTTGGAAAAGAATAAATAATTTAAAATCATCAGTACCAATTCCATTGAACCTAAAAGACCCAAATTCGACCCAGTATTTGCAGCCGCTTCCAGGGTAGCTGTCAGTAACAGAAGGTCTGTATGAGGAGCTCCTCGGGTCAGCACAGAGCTCCCGGCTGCCTTCTCCAGGGATGCCGCAGAGGATGCAGAAACACTCTTCCCTCTTTTTGTTACTGAATTCTTTGCTGGAGGAAATGGCTGTTACCTGCTCAGCATTGAGTCTTGAGATGGCTTTTCACCAGCCTGTTTGCTACTAAAATGGACTCTCTGGAGAGCAAAGAGCTACCTGGCAGCTTTTTCTGTTCTCGCTACAGGGAGGACGGCAGAGAAACTTCTCCTGATTGACCCCAGGGGAGCGGCTACTCACCATCCAAGGGCCCCTCATTTGCAAGAAGGTGCCCACTCAGGCCCTGTTACCACTAGACAGTCCCGGGGAGGAGGGCCAGGCCAGGTGGGTTACAAACGACTGAAGGGCCCAGGAGCTGCAACCATCCCCATTCTACAGATGAGGAAACTGGCTCCAGATAGTGCCTGAGTAAGTGGTAATGCCTGTATTCAAATCCATGTCAGTATTGGCTGGGTCCAGTCCCAGGGCCCCTCAGCACCCCACCTCTGTTCATGGGTGCCTCCCATGTTTTCTTGTCTCTCACCTGGGAGTGTGTCATATGCAGGCCTGGGGTCCAGCCATCCTCTCCCCCATTCCCGATCTTCCTGATGTGTCTGGGGCTGCTTGTGACCTGGAGGGAAGGTTGGAGCCCTTGAGAAGTATATTAGGGTTCTCCAGAGAAACACAACAAGTAGGATGTGCCTGTCTGTCTGTCTGTCTGTCTCTCTATGTATGTATAAAGAGACTTATTTTAAGGAATTGGCTCACATGCTTATGGAAGCTGAGAAGTCCATAATCTGCAGGGTGGGTTGTCAGGCTGCCGCCCTGGAAGGGCCAATGGTACAGTTTGAGTTCAAAGGCTGTCTGCTGCAGAATTCCCTCTTGTTCTGGAGAGGTCATTCTTTTGTTCTATTCAGGCCTTCTGCTGATGGGGTGAGACCCACACACATTATGGAGGACAATCTGCTTTACTCAAAGTCCACCGATTTAAATGTTGATCTCATCTAAAAACATCTTCCTAGAAACATCCAGAATAACATTTGACCACATATCTGGGCACCATGGTCCAGCCAAGTTGACACTTAAAATTAACAACCACAAAGTAGAGTCAGCTCGAAGTGGAAACCCTTGACCCAGCAGCTGCTGCCATCCACGCAGACGCTGTGGGGCTCAGGGGGTTGCGTTGTTAATTGTTAGGCTGCGCCGGTGGCTTTGCCTGTGGGCGCTGTCTCCTGGGGAGTAGAAGCAAGGGAGCCCTGGGCGTTGCAACGGACTTCCTGTGTGTGTGTGTGTGTGTGTGTGTGTGTGTACACGTGTGTGTACATGGGGCACAATACAAGCAGTGGGACACCTTACCTGCGCTTTCCCCATTTCAGAAATAACCCTGGGAACACCTCTTGGAGCCAGAAGGACGTGGACCTGCCTCTTCTGGCTTCATGAAATGACTCACAGTGGGGCTCAAGCATCCAGTGCAGTCCCTGGCACATCGTGGTTACCCATAAGTGGGTGAATACATGGATGGCTTGGTTAAGTACCAAGTGTCCCCAACAGAGTCTCAGACCTTTACTCAACAGCAACTGAGTGGGTGCCTACGAAATGCCAGATGCTGCCTTAAGCCAAGGGCAGGGACTCCAGGGTGACTGATAGACACAGTTCCTGCCCTGTGCTAGCCGCATTCTAGTAGGGAAATTGCAGCAAACAAGTCGTCAAGCAGTTAAATAAAAAGCTTTCAGGTTATCCTGAGAGCCATGAGGAAACAAACAGCCTGCTGAGATGGAGGGACCAGAAGAGGGAGGTCTGGGAAGGATTCCTGGAGGGGTGACGTTTAAGCTGAAACTTGAAGGGAGAGGAAGAGCTGGCCTGTGGACATCTGGGAAGATTATTCTAGGGAGATGGGGCATCAAGTGGAGAGGTAGCCAAGAGCTTGGTGGGTTCAAGAAAAGCTGAATAGAATTCAATATATAACAATTTGTAGTGATGTATGATTTTTGGGGAATGTAGCCAAGTTGGGGACCATGTGCCCAGACAGAGTCACATGGAAGCGTCTCCTCTGGACCGTCAGTATTTTGTTCTTTCGACAAGGTCATCTTTTTGGTTTGTCCCTATGTGATTGGTGCAAGAGGTTTCCTCTGTTCCAGGACAGCCCTCAGTGTGAGGCTTTTTAAATGGGAAGCCTTGGGGAGGGTCTGCTCAGCCATGAAGGCATTATCCCCTCCTGGCTCTCCGTGTGGGGAGGAGGGCCAGGAAAATCAGCCTGCTCTGGGCCCTTGCCTCCTGCCCCTAACTCGCTGAAGCATTGCTTTCTTTCTATTCTCCTTTCATCCTCTCCAGCAGGAGCCTTTTCATAATGATTTACCCACAGTAATCTCTTTGCTTAAGGCAGTGACTCTGGGAGTGAGCGGGAGGTGGGGTGTGTATCGAGCTCTCTGAGGCTCCTGGTCCTTCGCGGTTTGTTGGGATTTGTCTGCACTGGGGTCACTCTGCCCCGTGAATCCCCGTGCTGCTCAGATGCTCAGGCCCTGGGCATTTATTGAAGGATAGCTCTGAAGTGTCAAGGATCCTTAATCTCAATCATCCGGGGGTTTCCAGGAGGATTTGGGGGGCATGGGGTTCTGGGATAGTGGCGTGAAGCACAGCTGCGGCAGGTGCTATCTCTGATGAGCGTGGGGTAATCATGTTTATAGTGCGTGGTCCTGCCCTGAGCCCACAGGGACGAGGTGTGGGCAGCCACAAAAGCCTGGAAATTTCAACCCTGCCTGGGATGGGCAGTCATCCCTCCCTCAAAACTATCCCAGGTGTACCACTGCACCATAATTCTGGTGTTATCGATAAGAAAACAGTGCCAATGTCTGGTCTGTTGTGGTTGATTGATTGATTGGTTGGATGAATACCTATCGGGCTGCTACTATGGGCCACGCCCTGTGTCAGCTGCCGGGGTTGCATCAGTGAAAGGAACAGACCAAGATCCCTGCCCAGGAGGCTAACATCCCTGTGAAGATTTTCCTAGAAGGTCTTCATCCTGAGGGTGTCTGGGGCAGCTTTCCATTGCACTGACCACACAGGGAGGCAGAGAGAAGGCTGTTATAATCTCAAGAACTTTGCATACTGAATTTGGGTTTCACTCATTAGGAAGCATTTATTGAGCACCAGCTATAGATTCATCACCATCTAGTTGGGGAGTTGGTGACAGTGAGGAAGGAAGTAGGAAGAAGTCTGTCTCATGGAGCATTGAGTTGCCGAAGAAGGTGGATGTCAAGCAGATAATCACACACTAGTTAATTACAGTTGTGGTCACTGCTCTGCAAGAAGTACAGGCAGATGGCCGGAGCTGACCTGGGTTTTAGAGTCAGGGGAAGCCTCTCAAAGAGGGTGATAGCTGAAGGATAAATGGGAGTTAGCCAGGAACAGTCCAGGAGGGGGAAATTTCACAAGCAGAGGTTCTGTGGTGGGAAGGAGCGTGGTGTTTGAGAAATAGTCAGAAGGCGAGGTGGCTGGGGTGTGGTGAGCCAGGGAGGAAAGGTGAGGTTGGAGGGGTGGCTGGTCAGGGGCCAGGGGAAGCAGAGCGTGCACGCATGGGAAGGGGTTTCAAGACCCTGAGCTGGGCTCGAAGGGCAAGCCCAGCTGCGGGTGTGAAATCTGGACTGTCAGGTAGGGTGACTCCAGGCACCCAGCGGCCAGAGCTCAGGGCCAGCCTTACCTGGCCAAGGTTTTTGCATACAAGCAATGCAGACTATTGGCAAAGCAAAAAATGATTAGAGTGAATGCCCCTGTTTTATAACAAATACTTTACCTCAACCCTTTCCTACCCCGATGAACATACAGATAATATAACCCACCTTTACACATAGCATCAAAAGAAATCTTGCCCTAATATAAAGGAGAAATAAAAAGGAGGCAATTTTTTTATAGATCTTTATTGGAGTATAATTTATTCACTGTACTATGCTAGTTTCTGTTGCACAACAAAGCAAATCAGCCACATGCATATACATGTCCCCATGTCCCCTCCCTCTTGAGCCTCCCTCCCTTCCTCCCTAACCCACCCCTCTAGGCCATCACAAAGCACCGAGCTGATCTCCCTGTGCCATGCTGCTGCTTCCCACCAGCCAACTATTTTACATTCGGTAGTGTATATATGTCAATGCTACTGTCACTTTGCCCCAGCTTTGCCCTCCCACCCCGCGTCCTCAAGTCCATTCTCTATGTCTACGTCCTTATTCCTGCCCTGCAACTAGGTTCATCGGTACCACTTTTTTTTAGATTCCATATATATGCATTAGCATACGGTATTAGTTTTTCTCTTTCTGACTTACTTCACACAGACTTCGACAGACTCTAGGTCCATCCACCTCACTACAAATAACTCAATTTCGTTTCTTTTTATGGCTGAGTAATATTCCATTGTATATATGTGCCACATCTTCTTTATCCATTCATCTGTTGATGGACATTTAGGTTGCTTCCATGTCCTGGCTCTTGTAAATAGTGTTGCAATGAACATTGTGGTACATGTCTCTTCTTGAATTATGGTTTTCTCAGGGTATATGCCCAGTAGTGGGATTGCTGGGTCATATGGTAGTTCTATTTTTAGTTTTTTAAGGAACCTCCATACTGTTTTCCATGGTGGTTGTATCAATTTACATTCTCACCAACAGCGCAAGAGGGTTCCCTTTTCACCACACCCTTTCCAGCATTTATTGTTTCTAGATTTTTTGATAATGACCATTCTGACCGGCATGAGGTGATAACTCATTGTAGTTTTGATTTGCATTTCTCTAATAGTTAGCGATGTTGAGCAGCTTTTCACATGCCTTTCGCCATATGTATGTCTTCCTTGGTGAAATGTCTATTTAGGTCTTATGTCCTTTTTTTAACTGGATTGTTTTTTTTTTTTTGATATTGAGCTCCATGAGCCATTTGCATATTTTGGAGATTAATCCTTTGTCTGTTGTTTCATTTGCAAATATTTTCTCCCATTCTGAGGGTTGTCTTTTCATCTTGTTTTTGGTTTCCTTTGCTGTGCAAAAGCTTTTAAGTTTAATTAAGTCCCATTTGTTTATTTTTGTTTTTATTTCCATTAGTCTAGGAGGTGGGTCAAAAAAGATCTTGCTGTGGTTTATGTCAAAGAGTATTTTTCCTGTGTTTTCCCCTAAGAGATAGTGTCTGGTCTTACATTTAAGTCTTTAATCCATTTGGAGTTTATTTTTGTGTATGGTGTTAGGTAGTGTTCTAATTTCATTATTTTACATGTAGCTGTCTAGTTTTCCCTGCACCACTTATTGAAGAGGCTGTCTTTTCTCTCATTGCCTCTTGAAAAGGAGGCAATTTATAATAGGGAGGTACTTCAATATGTAAATGCTCAATTATACTGGAGGATAACTGCTCTCAGTCTACTTCTAATGGATATTGGGATTTAAGATGACAACATCTAAATGGGTAGTTGTTATGCTCTTTCTTTAAATGATGTTTTGGGATGGGAGCCACATCAGAGTGCTGTAAGCATAGAAGAAAGCTTAGGTACGTAGAGTTACTCTGACTGTGACATCTACCAATGCAGATCAGTTATCCTGGGAAGTTGGAACCATGAGGTGTGTTTTTCTTGGTGACTTAATTTCCCCAAATGCTGAACAACCCTTGGTCGAGTTCTAAATGGCATAAAGTACAACCTTTTATTTACATGTCTGAACAGTGTTTATTTCAACCATGCAAACATATTTTGTATTTACATGTGAAACAGAATTAGGTTCTAGGTGAAGATCATTTTAAACAGGCTTATTTATTATTACTATTTGCCATTGAGACTGACGACCTATCCAGAGTTGTGCGGGACAAAGCGTGTGGGTCTGTCCCTTACACTGTGGGATGCCTAGCTTCTCTGCTCCTGGAAGGCCAGTGGTGTCCCCAGAATCACTGTGACGACCAAAATCATCCCCACAAGTTATCACAGCTCCCTCTAGAGGGCGGCACCTTCTCCACCGAGGACCGCAGTTCTAATAGGACTTAAGCCCTGAATGGGTTAATAAGGGACTTTTGGGGCAGGGAGTGTCTACAGATACAGTCGGCTGGCCTGGGGGTGGTGGGCAGAGAAAAGAAGGTAAGTTATGGCCATGGATGGTTCTCTCTTGGAGGTGATAAAGATGTTTCTTTTGGAGAATATGTGGCCCTGAGACCTTGGGGTTCAGGCCAAGGGAGACCCTTGTAGGCTCTGGGGTCTCAGGTATAGAGAAGAGCTGTGGCGATCTGTATGAGGAGGCCCGGATGTCACAACCATTTGAAAGCTTTTGTGTCATAAATCTGAAAAACTCAATTCTGAAAGCGTGGGACAGAATCAAATTGGCCTGTGAAAATAAAAACATGGTTACGATAAAAATGAGATGAAATGGGAAAAGGCAGGCATTCGCTACAAGGAGCCTGTCGTTGCCTCTAACCAAATTAGCCGTGTAATAGCCCTGGTGTCAAGCTCTCAGTCTCTGTCCGGCCCCTGCAAGTTAACTGTAGGACCAACCTGTGTTTACCGTCGGTCATTAGCCTTCTCTATTGCTCTTTATTGGTGTTGGATTAAGTTAAGGGCTCTGATTTTCTATGATTTCCCATTTTATAGTTGTAGCTTTTTTTTGTTTTCGCTCTTCCAGCAAAAATCAACTGCAAAACAAAAAGAATCACTTTGCTTTTTGCTGTTATCGGAGAGAACACTGCAGGTCAGAGGCTGATGACTGTGGATGCCCTGAGCCCCAACTTTATGGACGGCCCCCTTTTAGCTATCCCCGGATTAATGAGATCCATATTTTTCATTGCTTCCTTGGTTCTCTTGAATGGTTGTTTTGGCTGGGGAGAAATCCGTGGAAATCTCAAAGAGAAGCCCTGACTGCAAGCTTGTATCAGATCAGAACCTCACTACAGGCAGGCATGTTTTGGGGGGAGGGGTCCTTGTTCATGCTCTCTGCCTGCTCTTTCCACTTCCTGCTGGGGGTGAGAATGTAAGACACGTGCAGGCAGCATGCAGTCACTCTGGCCAGTTGCCAGGGTTTCAGGACATGGATTTTATGGCTGTAGCTTATGATGGCTTGAGGGGCAGGATTCCAGCCCTTGCTTGGAGATGGAATTATAGTTCCTGATGGCGTCTTCGGCAAGGACAGAGATGTTGACCTCCAGTCTCTGGGAAAGGGAGGGGCTGAGTAATTAAGGGATTAAAAAAAAAAAAGAGGATAGGTTTTTAAAATGTCATCCATTTCCTCCAGATTACAAAAATAATGCATGGTTTTATCATACCCTTTGTGTAACATTTGCTGTGATTAAAATGTATTAATGAATGAGTCATTTGCTGAATAACTTCTTCCCCCCTCCCTCCCTCCACAGTAAGTCCCTTGGTAGAAGGTCTTGTCCACCACCTGATCCCCCGCATCTAGAACAGTAGGTACTCAATAGATAGCTGTTGCATGGATTGATGGAAAATTTAGGAGATGGAAGACATTAGGAAGATGATGATTCTACCCTTAGTGAGTCAGTGGTTCTCAGCCCTGGCAGCACATTGGAGTCACCTGGGGGAGCTTTCAATTTAACCATTCATGGGCCCACCCCAGACCCATCCAATCTGAAATCTGAGCTGGGTGCAGAGGGGTGTGGGGGGGGCGGGGGGGAGTGTGGTGCTCAGGCATCAGAGCTTTGCCAAACTCCCAGTTGATTCCCATCTGCAGACAGGCAGAGAATCTCTGATATATTCTATGTCTTGCCTGTCAAAGCTCCATTTTGTTTTAAAATTGTGCTGTTGTTGTAAAATGTGCGTGTGCTACGCCCAAGTCAAGGCATGCAGATATGTGTTGCCTTAGAAGCAAAGCTTCCCTGTGTGCCTCCACCCTCAACCCATACACTGGAAGTAATGGCTTGGAGCCCTGCCTGTGTTAAGTTTTCATGGCCACCTCTGTTCCTCTAAATCATGGGACAATACCCTTATTTCTTCTTCCCAATTTAAAATGCAATATCTATTGAGTCTATCAATATTGACTCTAAAAGATAAATACCTGTCTATTGACAAATGAGGACTTCAGCTCATTTGCAATACCTTGCACATTCCTTTCTTCTCTCCATATCCTGATTTTTGGTGGTTCTATCATTAATATTAGACATCCTATTGGTTACCTCTGTACCTTTAAATAATGATCTTCAGCCTCTGTTTTTCATCTCATTTACAGAGTAACTCTTGATCACCCACTAAGTAAGATGAAAAAAAAAAATTAGGACCCTAACACTTCTCTCCATCTCTCCTCCTGCTGTTAATTTTACATTGTCAGGGTTTATAACATTTCTGTTTTCTCCTGTAACTGGCCTTGTCATCCAAACTTTTGTAGACTGATTTAAAGAAATTTAAAAACAGTTAAGGATATTTATTGTAGAACAAATAATGCAACTGGTCTCAAGAGAAGGGGATGTCTCTTTACAGATACTGGTGTGGGTTTCCTCTGCTGAGTGTGAGTCTGTTTCCCCATTAAACCTCCCCTATGCATTGAAGGACTGATTGTGGTGTGTGGGTTTGTGTGTATGTGTAAATATCTGATAGGCTTTGCTTTATGATGTGCAGGAGTGGAGCAGGCAGGCAGGCTGGTCAACCTCTCCCCAATGCCCACATGAGCAGGGCTATCCTGAGGGATGAGAACACTGGATCTCCTTTAGGAAGAGGGGTCAATTTCTTTATCAAATGCCATTCCAGTTGTAGTGTTCAGGTAAACTTCATCATTACCAGTTGGGACACAGAGAGGATCCAGCAAAAGCACCCATTCTTTCCAGTTCTTAGCACCATCCTAGGATTCTTGTTTCCATGGGATTTGGGGAGTAAGAGAAGGTAAACATATGTCCTCAAGCTGCCATTATTGAAATATCCAGACTTTTTCTATGGCCAAAGCAATTATATAATTGCTTTGTTACCTGTTTTTTTTTAAAAAATAATATTTAATCTTTATTAAATTAACTAGCCATGTGTGACTAGTGGCTGCGCAATTAGTGAGGACTATTAGATAAACACCGTTCGACAACTCCCAAGCAGTAGATCTTTAAAACACAGCAATTACCTGGAGACTCAGCAAGGCAGATACAGTGTACCATGGGCTTTAAAACATTTTCCAAAATAGCAATATTCTGTTAAAGTAACTTTATGGTGGTTGCAATTAAAGAAATTCCAGATCAGGACATCTGGGACAAGCAACACCCAAAGCTGGGCAGTGGAGTCCCCAAGAAGGGGTGGGGCTCAAGGAGCAGGTCCCTCCTCCCGGTCTGTGTGGGGCTGGCAGGATCCAGCGAGGGCAGGAGTCTGTGGCTCTCACCTGGGGCACGAGAGGCGCTCCCTGCCGCCTGAGACCGCTGAAGGCTGGCCTTTCTCCACCCCTGCCAACACTAACCGCCTTCAGATGTGCAGCTCTTTTTGGCCAGAGTAGGCTGACAAAACCCACGCTGGCCCTTAGATCAGAAATCTGACCCCTCAGCCTCCTTTTCACGGTGACCCACCTCCCCAGACAATACCCAGGGCTACCTTTTTTTTCCATGTCACTAAATGTTTTCTGTCACTTAATTTTTCGAGATCACATGGCATTCCACTGTATGAACGAATGTACATAACTTATTCAGCCAGCTCTCCATTTCTGGTTGTTTCTGTTATTTTCAACTGGGAGTAGAATTACAATGACCAACCCTGGTGCCTCAATCTGGGTACATACCTTAGCTCTTTGAAGACTTTCAGCACATGGCTCTAGAGTGCCCCTCACAGGGAAGCTTTTAAAGGTTCATATCTAAGTAGAGAAACTAAAAACGCTCCTTTATAGATTCAGTCGTGGCGGGGATGGGGCAATGCCAGGGGGAGTGCAGCGTGAGGGGACCCTGATGCTTCCCTCCCTCCTTTGTGTTGGGAGAGGGGGCTCGGTGCTCTAATTCCCACCTAGGAACACTCAAACAGTGGCTTGTGACTTAGGCTGGCCCATGTTGCTTTTCTTCAACAATGACAGGGACAAAGAAGCCATTTGGTCATTTGGTAGCCTTGGTTTCAAGGTGTAGGCACTGGTTTTGGTGGATGGGTCCAAGGCCAGAGAAGACCCAGGTCCAGAAACTCCCATCACTTTGCATAGCTGAGTGATTTAGACTCATACAAAGCCTGGGCTTCTCTTCTCTAAGCTCTTTGCTTTCAGGCTACATTATTAAGAAGTGCTTCTTTTGAAAAGATAAAGGAATCCTCAGAACTCATCTTTTTTTTTTTTTTTTTTTTTTGCATACAAGACAGGGCTATATTTGAAATACCAGAAGAAAATAGTTCTTTTGGATCGCTTAAACTCTTTGAACTCATCTCAGGCCAAGTCAATCTCAAGAGTCTTTTCTTCCATGTTGAGTTTTCTGCCGTTGATATGTACCTGCCCCTGTTGCTGGCAGGAAAGCCTGTTGTCGCATGTCTAGAAGACTGTGAGGGACAGGCATTCTGATTGGTTGAGCCTGGTATCCAGAGCTGCAGCCTGAACTATTGCCTCCATTGCAGGACCAGATTGTGAACTTCTACACACTATAGCAGGAAAATGCATTGACTTAGAATTCTGTGGTGACAAATGGAAATTCATGGGTGAGAATTTCATAGGAAAGAAATGGCAGGTAAGGCGCTGAAAGTGTCTTTTGAATTATGTCAGAAAATACTTAGGAACAGAAGAGAGAGAGCCAAAGTCAATGTCACTCTGCTTAAAAGCAAACTCGTTTTTGTTTTGTTTTGTTTTGTTTTAAGGTAATTTACCACATCTCTTTTGGGAAACAACTTGATAATATAGATCAAACGCCTTAAAGATATCTTTAACATGAGTCCAGAGAGTCTGAGAATTTCTCAGAAGAAAATCATCCGAAGTATTATAAAAGCTTTAAGAATGAAAATGTGCTCAGTGCTGTTTTAATATTGCAAACAACCAAAATTGCAAACAACCCAAGTGAGACTTAAGGTCCATCCAGTTGATGCAATCTTATGCAGTCCTTAAAATTTTTTTTTAACATCTTTATTGGAGTATAATTGCTTTAGAGTCTAACACCAAAATAGTGGTACTCTGATATTAATTAAAAATAAGACACAATGTTGTATAAATCTAGCTCTGTTAAAGGTGATTATGCCTAGAAAAAAATCAGAAGAAACTATCCCCCAATTGCTGTGTTCGGATGATAGGGCTGTGAGCAATTATTCTGTTCTTTCTTATGATCTGTGTTTTTCAAGTCTTTTCTAACGAGCATGCCCCTCTTTCATATTAAAAATAAATATTAGAAGAACCACTGAAATATACATTAGAAGCACTAATGAAGACAGGGCATTGTTCATTGGCTGTTGAACATTATATTCCCATGTACATTTCTCCTTCTAGTGCTAATGGGTGAATATTCAGAAAGAAAGAGTCTGACCATGTCTCCATGTTGTAAAGATACAGGGAGAGAAATGGTTCAAATGAAAAATAAATGGAAATGTTGAACAGGTGCTGGATAGAAGACTCATTCTTCAGCCATAACATTTGTAGTTTAAATAAAACATTGCATTGATCTTTTCCTTTATGGATATTATACTTACAATCCACAGGGAGGCCTAAAGAAACAGAGATGGTTAGGTGAGGAAACAGAAGGAAGTCCTGCTCACAGGAGAGGCAACACAGGGAACCGGAGTCACACTCATTCCCCATCCAGCCACTTTCTGAGTTGTGAAGTGTCCAGGTAGTCAAACCAAAGGTGGGAGAGAGGGAGGGCCTATCGCTTGGGATTCATTCCTTCATTGATCAAGTATTTATAGAGTAAATGCAATGTTCCAGGTGCTGGACATAAACCAGTGGACAAGTATATGGTAAAGCCTAAAATTTCAAGTGCTGCCTTGACATCTTTGGGTATCACAAGGCCCCCTTGGTTTCCCCTGCTCTTGTCAGATGTGCCCCCCACCCAGCAGGGAAGGCCCCTCACCCTACTAGTTCCCCCACCAGCCAGACCAGCTGCACTCCACCCCATCCTCAACCTGAGGGTCTTCAGTTCCCTGCCAAGCCCATGAAATTATTCCAACAAGCCCATCATATCCTCCTGTGGGAACCAGGGGCACCCCACCCCCCGTTACTACACAGGTGTCCTCCTCCCCCAGCTGTGAGTATATGTGTGAATCTCACCTGTCCAAGGCTAGGTATCCTGTGTTCTGCCATCTCGTACCATTGAGGATGGGGGTCCGTCCCTCAACAATGGGGTGAATGGGGGGGGTGATCAGAATAACAAGAGGGGCTGTTTAGGAGCTAGTGTTTTAGTAGGAGTGTGGATGGGAAGATGGTAAGGAAGTAATAAATGAATAAGTATGCCAACTTCCAATGATACTAGATATTGTGAAGGAAACATAATGATGTGATAAAGAGCGTTGGGGACATGTAGTGATTCTGCTTTGGGTAGGTGACCAGGGGAGGCTCTTTGAGAAGATAACATTGGGCTCAACTTGCAGGTTGGGAAGAAACCAGCCTTGGGGAAGGCTGGGCAGCAGCAAGCAGGGTGGGCCAGGGCTTGACTGGTGCAGCTAAGACCCTCGAGGGTCAGGAGGAGAGGGAGCCGGCAGGATCTTGGAGAGGTAGTTCAGGGACCAGACCCACGTTGCTTTGGAAGCCATGGTGCAGAAGTTGGACTTGATTTTACATGTAATGGGAATCCCTTGCTGAAGGCGTTTAAGCAGGGAAATGACGTGACATGACATGGTTCATATTTTTAAAAGATTATTTTGGTACCAGGGTAGAAAATGGATGGTGGGGGAGGAAAGGGGGAAATAGTTGAGTTGGGAGGCTCCTGCAGCAGTTCTAGTGGGAGATGATAGAGGTTTGGATCAGGAGGATGGAGAGAATGGCCAGACCCAGGATATGTATTTTGGAGGTAGAACCAGTGAGACTCGTTGATGAATTGGACATGAGGGATGAGGAAACACAGAAAAGAATGTCTCTGAGGTTTTTGGTCTGGGTAACTGGGTGGTTAGTGGTACCATTTATTGAGATGCTAAAGATGGGAAGAGGATGCCTTTGGGGTGGGGAATGAGATTGAAATCAAGAGTTTGGTTTAGATTTTGTACTGAGTAAGTATGCAAGTGGCAATGTCAAGCTGGCAGCTGGGAATACTATTATGTAGCTCAGGATAAATGCCAGAGCTAACGATATTAGTTTGGCCATTACCACCATTTGATAGTATTTAAATTGGTTCAATAATATGGGGAGTTGATAAAAAATTCAGAATGATTTATCCTCCTAGAGTGAATGTCATGTTAGATATGTTTGACTATATCAGCGGAATATAATGTATAATAAGACCGCTTGAAAACTGTATAGCACTTGGCAGATGCAGTGACTTATCCACACTGCCATTGTGTTTGGGCTTCCCACAGCCCTTGTAATTCTGGGACCTTTGGTTCTTTGGCCTGAGCTTTGATTTCAGGCACAAAATCCCCTCCCCATCAGATACTCCCATTCAAGTTCCTTAGAGGGCACCTGCCCTTCAATGTAGACCAATGCTTTAGAAAGAATTCTTACCAAGTATCAGAATACTGGAGAGCACAGATAAAGCTTCAGAGAAAAAGATTATCTTGTGTTTAGTTGAAAAAAATTTCAACGGATCTATTTTAGCCTTAATCTAAAAGAACCAGGGTCTCTAGGGTTTTTTCCGACTTGCATGGGAGTTTAGAGAATGTGCAATGTTCAATTTTTCCAGGAGTTTTTTGGCTGAGGCCAAATTGGAACTCTCCATGGCTCTGGGTAACAGTCAATATTTTATCCTTGTGAAATTCTAGAGATTATGATTTAGCAGCAGGATTGGCTGGAGGCCATGCTCTACCTGGCCAGGGATCACATGACAAATGGATCTTCTTTCAAGGAAGCTGAGCGTATGTTTTAAAAAATTTAGTTGTTGGTGGTGGGTGGTTGGGATGAATTCAAGGGCAGTTATTTGAATTTTAAAGGAACAGAATGAGATGTTTATGAGTTAGTCTTCTAGACTAACCCACCTGTTTAATAGTTGAGGCTACTGAGGCCCAGAGAGGTTAAGTGATTTTTCAAAGGTCACAAAGCTGGTTAGAACCACATTTCCCCAACTCACTTTGTCCTACTTCTCCCAAGCAGCAAGCTTCTCTTTGCTCCTTATATATGCATGTATGCACATATGGATGTAGCTTTTCAAGAACAAATTGAATGTGAAAATTAAAGTCTTGTTTCCAGGATCATGGTGCCTTGACTTAGGCCATCGTTCTGGCCTAAAATAATGTTGTTTGGACTATTCTGGCTTTGCCCTGAGCCGAAAGAAAATCAGGTAGTGGGTCCCTAATTAAATGACATGCACAATTTCAATCTCATATTTATTAGATTTATTAGAATTCATTTGTTGATTCTTTCATTCATTGGATTTTCTATGAGCCTGGCTCTGACCTTAAGAAACTTCCTATGGCCAAGGAGATAGGCATGCAATCAAGCAATTACACTACAGAGAGAGAGAGAAATGTTTTTTTTTGTTTTGTTTGTTTTTTTATACAGCAGGTTCTTTTTAGTTATCCATTTTATACATATTAGTGTATATACGTCAATCCCAATCTCCCAATTCATCACCCCCCTCCCCCCCCCCCCACTTTCCCCCTTGGTGTCCATACGTTTGTTCTCTCCATCTGTGGAGAGAAATGTTTTGATAGAGGTAGGCAGGCAATACACAATACGACACTAAACTCAGACCTGGAGGCTCAAACCAGGAAGGCTTCCTGGAGGAGGCGATGCCTTATCTGAGACTGGAAAGTAGAGCATGACTTAATGGGGACACATTCAAGAAGGAGACTGGAGGTGGAGCTGGAGCTGGAGCTGGAGAGGGAGGCAGGGTCAGACTGTGAGGCCAAGAGAACATGGACCCTGTCCTGAGGGCTCTGGGAAGCCAAGAAGGGATGGACATTACCACAGGAAAGGGCCCATGGGCGCTTGATCTTATCTGCGTGTAGAAAAGCCCCCTCTGGTGTCTGTGGGGAGAATTGCAGGGCATTCAGAGGCGATGAATCGGCAAACTGTTGATGTGGTGGTAATAACCCAAACTGGGCATGAAGGTGGGGAGAGAAAAACCAAATAACCAAGGAAAGTGAGGACAGCTGTGCTTCCAGGAGAATGTGCAGCTTTTTAGAACCAAGCAGTCTTGGGAAGTGTAAATTAGAGTAGTCGTTTCTATGTCTAACTCCTTTTACTGAGCCCTACTATATGCCAGCTCCTGGCCAAGCACCTTAAGTGCAATTTTCTCATTTAATCCCCCAGCCATTCTACAAAACAGGTCCTATCATTTCCCTCTGCAGTGGGTTGAATAGTGTCCCCTCTCCTGCCATTCAAATCTACCTGGAACCTTGGAATATGACCTTATTTAAAATAGGGTATTTGCAGATATAATTAGTTAATGATTTAGACATGAAATCACCCTGGATTTAGAGTGGGGCTTAAATCCAATGACTGGTGTCCTTATAAAAAGAGGAGATACACAGACAGAGGCAGAGATTGGAGTGTTGTGGCCACGAACCAAGAAACACCAGGACCCCCCAGAAGCTGGAAGAGGCTAGGAAGGATTCTCCCCTAGAGCTTTCAGAGGGACCTCTGGCCTCCAGAACTGTTCAAGAGTAAATTTCTATTGTTGTAAGCCACCAAGTCTGTGATAACCTGTTAACGGCAGCCTCAGAAAACTAAAAAAGTAATAGAATAGAATAATGCCCATTTCAGAGTTGGGAAAAAACCAAACTCATGCTTAGAGAGGTTTGCTGTAAGTCTCAGGTCACCCAAACTAAGAAATGGCAGAGATGGGCCTTGACTTCATCATGTGACTTGCAATCTGTAATCTTAACCCCTCTAATCTTCATGCCTCCCCCAATTAATAGCTAATATTTGTTTAGCAATGACTCTGGGTCAGGCACCATCTTAAGCATTTTGCTTCGGTGATTTCATTTATCTTAAGGATTATCTTGCAAGAGATAAGTTCATTAGAAAATATAGATGGAGGCTGTCTGTATTTTGAAGGGCAGTAAACCATTTTTAAGGGCCTGGACTCTTTTTTTTTAAGCTTGTCCCTGGCATTTCATTTGCTGAATGGAGACTTTCCACCTTGAGTGAGCTAAGCAGTATGAGAGGAAGTGTCAAGCATGTCAACCAGTGGCTCATGAAATATTTCATCTTGTAATACATTAATAGAGAAAACCGAGACGATTTTCAGCCCATTCCAGTAAATTGGTTTTAGCACTGATGAATTGTTCTGTTTGAGCAGAGCGGTATTGGGAAAATGCTGACGTTAATAGTGACACTGAGACATTTGAAACTCCATCAAAAATTATAATCTCAAAATAAAAGGCTGGGAGAATTTCTGTGTTCTGTTAATTAACATAGGTTATCCGATCAATGTTATTAATTGGTGGCAGATTAAAGTATGGATTTGCACTATGGCAAATCTGCAGATTGGCTATCTTGCTACCTGTTGCTTCTGATGACCTCATTCCAACATTTATATTCAAATCTGATGGCTCAGAGCTTCAGTAGTCAGTGGATCATAAATTTCAGCCAGTTCCTCTGGCTGAATTTCAAGCATGTAGACCATGTGCTAACAGTGAGAGTGATCGGAAAGACGGTTGTAGACAAATGGAGCATGAAGAAAATCATTCTTATTGGAGGATGTGGCAGAAACAATTTTCTTCTGTGCTAGGCAGATGTCAGCTCTGTGGAACTGGCCAGAAATAAACATCACTCCACTGATGGGCTGTAACAAGGGGAGAAGGAGGCCATTGGGCTCCCCTGACCCAGATGCCCATGGACCTGGCAGCCTGGCTGCACAAATGGCCAGGGGAGTTTTTGCAAAGCAAGAAGGTAGGACTGAGCAGAGGGAGAAATCAGGAAGTGAATGACAGCTACTGTTCATGGAGCCTTCCTGTGTGTCAGGCGCTGTGCTAATCTCATTTCATCTCACAGTAGCTCCATGATGGGTTGAACCACATGGAATTGTCATTGCTGTAGGTCAGAAAGAGCTGAATATCAATGATTTTTGTTTAGCTCAACCTGTGCTATGATTAGCCTTAGTTTGTACATGAGGAAAGTCAAGCTGAAGACACTTGCCCAGAATCACATGCTAGGAAAGTCCCAGCAATGCAGGGCTAGCTCTGGGGAAAGCACCCCACCTTCTCCCCTCTCCTCCTCCTCTCCTCCTCCTCTTTCCCCCTCCTCTCCTGTTTCTTCTGGTGGGCTTTATCGGTGGGTGGGTGATCGGATGTGCACTTTGAAGACCCTTCTGGGTTACTCTGATAGCTATGTGGAGGTGTATGTGGGAGAACCAGAGTGGATTCCAGAAAACTATTTAGGAAGCTGTTACAATAGTCCAGGTAGAATGACTTGGTGGCTTCAACTAGAGTGACATCAGGGGAGTTGTCAAGAAGCAGACTCACTTGGGAAATATTTAGGAATGAAAATTGACGGGACATGGTATTTGATGGAAGTACTTCATCCCTGACTTCTCCTCCCCTGGCTCCCGTGGCTCCATGTCATACATGCTCATAACATCCAGTCCTTTCTCTTTGCTACACGTCTCCAATAACTGTAGGCTCCCTGAGGGTGGGAGTCACGTTTCCCATTTAAGGGTGTCCCTTGGACCATCATAGTGTCTACTACTTAGTAGGCAATCGGAATTTGTTGGATAGATGAAAGAATTCAGAACAAGCAGTCAGTTTCAACTATCTCGAATCCTTCCTGCAGCAGTGAATCTCCATTTCCTTAAATTCTGGATTTCCTGACATGGAGACAGTCAAGTGGAGAAATAATATCCATGACCCACCCTGCCCTCATCCTTCAATTTCTGCAGTATCGTCTCAGTAACCCTGGTGGGACTGTCTTGAACTCAGCAGCCTGTTATTCATTGTTCACATTTACAGGGTGACATGTCTTTATCCATTTAACTCAGCTAGTTTGGACCGTTTCCATTAAATGTTTCTGGACTATTTAATGAGGAACACTCTGACCAGTACTATATGCTAAATTGCTTTTAAACAAGGGAAGTTCTGTCATCTGCAAAATAAAACATCTTTCCTCCAGTTTTTTTTCTTTCTTTCTTTCTTTTTTTTTTGAGTGGAAATGTGAGGAGTAAAAACATTTAGCTTGAAGAATCTTTATTGCCCAAACAAGTAAAAGACCCTTTAACAATCACATTGGTTTTTGCTGATGAATTATAAAGAGCTTTGAACACGAGTTCTTACCCTGGGCAAGACTCATGTGGAGATGCCAGGGTTGTACTGCACCCTTATAAGACATTAATGGTGAATGAAGGAAGACAAATTTTGCCACAAAAGTAACAATTCCAACTGATGATTTGCATCAAGGGGACATGAGAAGTTAAGTAACTGATACCCAAGTGGAGACATTTGTCAGGTAGAAGGGACAGTGATCTGGTTGCTGTTTTCTGTTAGCAAAGCATCAGAGAGGGTGCAGTGGCCTTGAAACACTCAGAAAATCCAAAATGGGATGTGGACGGAAGGATGGAAAGTGGTAGCAGTTATAGAAAAATCCAGGAAATGCTTAGACTCAGAAGCCATCACTGGAAATGTTACTTCCCTTCTTTGTCCTCATCTATCTAAGAATTGTGGAAGGTTCTACCTCTTTAGCCTGTTGGGCATCCCTGGTTGTCTCCCCAAATGGTCCCCTGGGTGAGCTGACACTTCACCTCCTGAAACGTCCTTTGGGCCCCTCCTCTCCATCCCTGTGGCCTTTCTGGCCTCACTGCTGGGCTCAGCCTGGTAGAAAAGTCACGCATCAGCTGTGTGGTCTTGGGTAGCAAACAGACCTGGATGCATACCCTGGCTCCACCGGGAAGTGGCTCTATCATCTGTAATATAGATTAATAACAACTCCTGCATAGACCTCTAATGGTGGGGGGGTCACTGGGTAAGTGAAGTGAGCCTTTGGCATAGTTGCTGGCATATATTTGCACTCGAGTCAAGGCTAAACCCCAAAGAAAACACACCACCATGAGCAACAAAGAAGATGATGCTGCAAGTACAGCACAAGCCTCTTGGCAGGTCTCTGCTTTCAGCAGCTTCTCCTTTCACTCTGCAGACCCCTCTGCATTCCCCAAATTATCTTCCCCCCAAAGTAGTTTTATCCTGCCACGCTCCTGCAGAGAGCAGTGTGTGTGGTTGTAAGAACTCAGTAGCCTTGAGTTAGGCTTGGGCTCAAATCCTGGCTCAGGCACAGCTGTGTGACGTTAGGTCTGTGACTTACCCTCTCTGTGCCCCTTTCTCTTTCTGGCTTGTGCAGACTGCCATCAGCTTCTCTCAGGACATATCCACCCCCCTTTTTCTCTGTAGCTGGTGGTGATCTGGCTTTGCTCACTGCTCACTCTCTTCTGTGTCTGGCACATGGCTGTACACAGCCAAAGTGGCTGCCACCACCCTTTGCTGTATGACTTTTCAGTTCATCTGCCTTCGACTCAGACTATGGCCTCTTCCCGCTCATTCTATGTGAGTGAATCTGATTGCTTGCCTGTCATCCAATGGATTTGTTCCCTCTGGGTCAGGTCTCAGCCTCCATCTAATCAGTTGAGGCTGGTGGTGAGGTCATATGAGGCAACATGGTGGCCATGGGAAGTGAATATGTGATGGAGGTCAGTTCCTAGGCAATGGACTGCAGATGCCCTTTGACCTCAGGTTCCTAAGTTAGGAGGTGTTCTGGTTGCCAGGAGGGAGCAGCCTAGTCTTCTGAGATTCTGAGAACGAAACCTCCATTTGTTCAACTCTGAGTGATATAATATTAGACACGGACACCATGTCTGCACCTTCACTGGACCCCAGTTTAAGGTCTGAAGTCCTCCTCTAAGTCATTCCCAAACCCCACTCTCCTAACTGGGTCAAAGACAGAAGGGAAATGCTTTGTGTGTTCCAGAGGCAAAGAACCTGAATTAGATGTTTTGGGGACATTTTACCACAAAATGGGGGCTATTCATTGAAATATAATGAACAGCTGGGAAATAAACATCTGTCCTATGTGGGCTGTTAAGTGTAGAATTTCCCTGAAAATTACTTCACAAGGAAAGCCTCTTACTTTCCAAGGCCTTTCATGGCACACCTGTGTTTTCTGTGCCTCTGGCCCAGACAGGATTAAAGATCCTGGGCAGTGGCCTCCCATGACTGTTGAAAGTCTAGAACCCTGGACCTTCCTCTGGCATTGCCCACCATGGGTCAGGGCTTGATGCAAGGTGCATCCACCCGTAAGTGGCTGACTTGCTAAAACTAAGCTATATGAGCTCGCATTTTATAAGTTCAGCAAATATTTTTTGAGCACTATCTATGTGCCTGGCATTGCTTTAGGCATCTGGGCTAAATCAAGAGATAGAAATCTCTGCCCTCTAAGACATTTATTCCTGAAGTTTGTAGGGTCTGCCTGCTGCCTGCCTCTCCAATTTCAGCTTGGAATTCGCATCCAGACCATCTTCCATTCCACCACAGGGCCTTTGCACGTACTGTTCCTCTGCTTGAAATGTTCCCTCAGTCCTCTTTACCTGAGTGTCTCCTATTTGCCTCATCTTCCTCAGGGAAGTCTCCCCCAACTGCTGCCCCTCATCCCAGCAGGCAGTCCACCACAGGTTGCTTTGTTTTTTTACGCTCTCACAGTCATGCTGCTTTCCTTCCCTTTCCCACGGTAGCACAAATCTCACTTTCTGCTTATATGTTTATTTGCATAATTATTTGTCTACCTTTCTCTCACACTAGACCCTAAACTCTGTGAGGCTCAGAGAGGTTAAGTAACTTGCTCAAGATCCAGAGGGACAGAGTCAGGATTTGGGCCAAGTCTGCTCTGTGCTCCTTACAACAGTCTAATATTGAACTGGAAATGTAGAAGTACGTGTGCCACCCTGAGGCTTTTTATGTCTCCCCTCCTAATTTATCTATAGCTTTGCAGAGCTCTTTACTTGCAGTCTGTGTAAAGATATTAATAACAGCTAACCTTTGCTGAGGTCTCACTGTTCACTAGGCACTGGGATAAATAAGTGCCCTCCAGGCATTAGCTCCTTGTATCTGAGCAGACAGGAGCTATAATTAACCCTACTGTACAGATGAGAAAGGTGAGGCTTGGGTAGAAGAGGTGATATGCTTACTGTCTCACAGGCAGTGTTCAAACACAGTCCTGTGGGATTCCCAGCCATTGCAACTTCTGTGCTGTCTCCCTCCTGGCACTCTCACCACAGAAGGAAAATGGAAGTGGGGTAACAAGGGGCCAGCTCACTGCCCTGGGTCCTGGTTACATCCACAGACCCTGAGATTTACGAAGGGTTCAGTGAGATGGATGATGATGGATCACCTGCAGGTTTATTGCTTGTTGATTTCTTCTGCCTTGGCACGTAGACATCTGAGAGAGTCTAACCAGTTTGGAACTCCCCTTCTGATGGTTCTTTCATGCTCAGACCCTGCTGCGGTAAAAATCAGGGGACTGTGAGGGGCAGGGCTCTCTGGCATCAGATCTTTCTTTGCTCTCCTGGGGTGCACCGTTTTGCTTGGCTGTACACAAATGGTTCTACAGGGGAATCTCAGTCCCAGGGAAAAGAGAAAGGATTGTTGTCTGAGGTCAGAGTAAGGAGGAAACTTGTCACTATTCTTACTCCCAGGTGACATTTGGGCGGGGGATGCTCTGAGACCCCTTGTGACTTCTAGATGAGCTCCTCTGGGGCCCCAGTGACTCAGCTGAACATATACACCAGGGATGCACAGTAGCCTGCTTTGTGGGAGTGTGGACAGACTTTGAAGCAGGCCTGTGAAGCATGATAGCTCCATGACCTGGACAGGCTCCTTTATCTCTCTGAGCCTCAGTGTCCCCATCGGGAAAATGGGGCTGATCATAGTCCATGGTCCATAGTCCACGCCTCTCATTGTTGTGATGGTTAAATGAGGTCACATGTAAACAGCTCAGCCAGTACCCAGTATGCAGTGGGCACTCAACAAATGGCAGATATACACTGAAAATATCAGTTTGATGGAGGCCCCAAACAGAGCCTTCTGTTTATTCCTCTTGAGCAATAGGATTCTGTCTGGAGTGGGCTCCTTGAGAGAACCAAAGCTTCTCTTCCTCTGGTCTGGTTGCTCCCAGTTGTTAATTTCCAAGACCCATTTAATTTTTTTTTCCTTCACTCTCAAGAACAAAGATATCCTGCTGAAAAGTCAGGAAATGAGAGATAGAAAGGGGACTTCTCAGAGAGCGATGATTTGTAATGACCCATCAACAGGGATAAACTCCACTGTGGCAAAAAATAATGAAACATCGATTCTCAGAACCTATTAAAAGTCAGATTTATATGAGACTTTAAAAAAGCAATTAGTCTGGATTGAAACTAATTAGTGATCCCCCGCCCCCCCATCTTCAGACAGTTCAGATATGGGGAGGTTATTAAGGACCTACTATGTGCAGGACTTCAAAGATGGTAAGGAATTCTACTCTACTTTAGAGAGATTAGATACAAACAGAAATGACTGTTATTTAAGAAAGAAATCAGTTCCATGATAGATGTACGAGCACAGTGTCATGAGGATTCAAAGACATGCATCTTCTCTCATTCTGGTCCAGCCCCACGCAGGATCCCTCTTAGCTCCTCTGTTCAGCTTTTCTTTCTACACCAGACTACCCGAGTTTTATCTCTGGCCCTTTAAAATATCACTTTGCATACTTTCTGGATGGGTTTAATCGTGCACGTGGCCCCCAACTACCTCCATATGTGCTGACACCCAGCTTCCCTGTCTCCAGGCTCCAGCTGTGTGGCTGACATCGCTGCTGGAAGGTCCAAGATTAAACTCACCATCTCTCCTGCCCCCAGACCCATCGCCCCTTCTTTGTCCCTCTCTAGATTAATATCAACACATGGGCCTAGTCTCCCAAGTGTCCATTCCATGGTCACTGGATTCCTCCACTTTTCTGCCTCCCACATTTAAATTGGTCACTGAGTGCTCCAGATTTTGCTTCCTAAACATCTCTTGAGACTGTTTGTCCTCCCCATCCCACTGCCTCGCACCAGGACTGTTAGCTATAATAGTCCTCTAATTGTTCCCCTGTCCCTCATCTCTCCTGCTCCCTTCCCCCCCCCCCCCCACTGCTGCCAGGATGACCTTTCTGAAATGTAAACCGTATACTTTTACTTTGTTTTTAAATTAATTTTTATTGGAGTATAGTTGCTTTACAGTGTTGTGCCAGCCTCTGCTGTGCAGCAATGTGAATCAGCCATAGAAATACACACATCTACTCTCTTTTAGATTTCCTTCCCATTTAGGTCACCACAGACACCGAGTAGGGCTCCTGGGATATACAGCAGGTCTTCATTAGCGATCCATTTTATACACGTATACTTTTTTTTTTACCTGAGATTCTTCTACATCTCTTTTTTTTTAAACATCTTTATTGGAGTAAAATTGCTTTACAATGGTGTGTTAGTTTCTGCTTTATAACAAAGTGAATCAGTTATACATATACATATATCTCCATATCTCTTCCCTCTTGTGTCTCCCTCCCTCCTACCCTCCCTATCCTACCCCTCTAGGTGGTCACAAAGCACCGAGCTGATCTCCTTGTGCTATGTGCGGCTGCTTCCCACTAGCTATCTATTTTACATTTGGTAGTGTATATATGTCCATGCCACTTTCTCACTTTGTCCCAGCTTACCCTTCCCCCTCCCTGTGTCCTCAAGTCCATTCTCTAGTAGGTCTGGGTCTTTATTCCCTTCTTGCCCCTAGGTTCTTCATGACCATTTTTTTTTTTTAGATTCCATATATATGCGTAAGCATACGGTATTTGTTTTTCTCTTTCTGACTTACTTCACTCTGTATGACAGACTCTAGGTCCATCCACCTCACTACAAATAACTCAATTTCGTTTCTTTTTATGGCTGAATAATATTCCATTGTCGCGGCCCAGCCGCTCGGTGGCACATGATATCTTCCCGGACCGGGGCACAAACCCATGTCCCCTGCATCAGCAGGCAGACTCTCAACCACTGCGGCACCAGGGAAGCCCGCCACATCTTCTTTATCCATTCATCTGTTGATGGACACTTAGGTTGCTTCCATGTCCTGGCTATTGTCAATAGAGCTGCAATGAACATTGTGGTACATGACTCTCTTGCGGTACGCGGGCCTCTCACTGTTGCGACCTCTCCCATTGCGGAGCACAGGCTCTGGACGTGCAGGCTCAGTGGCTATGGCTCACGGGCCCAGCTACTCCGCGGCATGTGGGATCTTCCCGGACCGGGGCACGAACCCGTGTCCCCTGCATCGGCAGGCGGACTCTCAATCACTGCACCACCAGGGAAGCCCCCATGACTCTTTTTGAGTTATGGTTTTCTCAGGGTATATGCCCAGTAGTGGGATTGCTGGGTCGTATGGTAGTTCTATTTGTAGTTTTTTAAGGAACCTACCTACTGTTCTCCATAGTGGCTGTATCAATGTACATTCTCACCAACAGTGCAAGAGGCTTCCCTTTTCTCCACACCCTCTCCAGCATTTATTGTTTGCAGATTTTTGTTTGTTTGTTTGTGTTTTTTGCGGTACGCGGGCCTCTCACTGTTGTGGCCTCTCCCGTTGCGGAGCACAGGCTCCGGACGCGCAGGCACAGCGGCCATGGCTCACGGGCCTAGCTGCTCCGCGGCATGTGGGATCTTCCCGGACCGGGGCACAAACCTGTGTCCCCTGCATCGGCAGGCGGACTCTCAACCACTGCGCCATCAGGGAAGCCCCATCCATCCAATATTTATTTGCAGATTTTTTTGATGATGGCCATTCTGACCGGTGTGAGATGGTATCTCATTGTAGTTTTGATTTGCATTTCTCTAATGCTTAATGATGTTGAACATTCTTTCATGTGTTTGTTGGCAATCTGTATGTCTTCTTTGGAGAAATGTCTGTTTAGGTCTTCTGCCCATTTTTGGATTGCGTTGTTTGTTTTTTTGACACTGAGCTGTGTTAGCTGCTTGTATATTTTGGAGATTAATCCTTTGTCAGTTGCTTCAGTGGCAAATATTTTCTCCCACTCTGAGGGTTCTCTTTTGGTCTTGTTTATGGTTTCCTTTGCTGTGCAAAAGCTTTGAAGTTTCATTAGGTCCCATTTGTTTATTTTTGTTTTTATTTCCATTTCTCTAGGAGTTGGGTCAAAAAGGATCTTGCTGTGATTTATGTCGTAGACTGTTCTGCCTATGTTTTCCTCTAAGAGTTTTATAGTGTCTGGCCTTACATTTAGGTCTTTAATCCATTTTGAGTTTATTTTTGTGTATGGTGTTAGGGAGTGTTCTAATTTCATTCTTTTACATGTAGCTGTCCAGTTTTCCCAGCACCACTTATTGAAGAGGCTGTCTTTTCTCCATTGTATATTTTTGCCTCCTTTATGAAAGATAAGGTGACCATATGTGCATGGGTTTATCTCTGGGCTTTCTATCCTGTTCCATTGATCTATATTTCTGTTTTTGTGCCAGTACCAAACTGTCTTGATTACTGTAGCTTTGCAGTATAGTCTGAAGGCAGGGAGCCTGATTCCTCCAGCTCCATTTTTTGTTCTCAAGATTGCTATGGCTATTTGGGGTCTTTTGTGTTTCCATACAAATTGTGAAATTTTTTGTTCTAGTTCTGTGAAAAATGCCATTGGTAGTTTGATAGGGATTGCATTGAATCTGTAGATTGCTTTGGGTAGTAGAGTCATTTTCACAATGTTGATTCTTCCAATCCCAAAACATGGTATATCTCTCCATCTATTTGTATTGTCTTTGATTTCTTTCATCAGTGTCTTATAATTTTCTGAATACAGGTCTTTTGTCTCCTTAGGTAGGTTTATTCCTAGGTATTTCATTCTTTTTGTTGCAGTGGTAAATGGGAGTGTTTTCTTAATTTCACTTTCAGATTTTTCATCATTAGTGTATAAGAATGCAAGAGATTTCTGTGCATTAATTTTGTTTCCTGCTACTTTACCAAATTCATTGATTACTCTAGTAGTTATCTGGTAGCGTCTTTAAGATTCTCTATGTATAGTATCATGTCATCTGCAAACAGTGATAGCTTTACTTCTTCTTTTCCAATTTGGATTCCTTTTCTTTTTCTTCTCTGATTGCTGTGGCTAAAACTTCCAAAACTATGTTGAATAATAGTGGTGAGAGTGGGCAACCTTGTCTTGTTCCAGATCTAGTGGAAATGGTTTCAGTTTTTCACCATTGAGGATGATGTTGGCTGTGGGTTTGTCATATATGGCCTTTATTATGTTGAGGTAAGTTCCCTCTATGCCTACTTTCTGGAGGGTTTTGATTATACATAGGTGTTGAATTTTTTCAAAAGCTTTGTCTGCATCTATTGAGATGATCATATGGTTTTTCTCCTTCAGTTTGTTAATATGGTGTATCACATTGATTGATTTGTGTATATTGAAGAATCCTTGCATTCCTGGGATAAACCACACTTGACCATGCTGTATGATTCTTTTAATGTGCTGTTGAATTCTGTTTGCTGGTATTTTGTTGAGGATTTTTGCGTCTATGTTCATCAGTGATATCAGCCTGCAGTTTTCTTGCTTTGTGACATTTTTGTCTGGTTTTGGTATCAGGGTGATGGTGGTCTCGTAGAATGAGTTTGGGAGTGTTCCTCCCTCTGCTATATTTTGGAAGAGTTTGAGAAGGATGGGTGTTAGCTCTTCTCTAAATGTTTGATAGAATTCGCCTGTGAAGCCATCTGGTCCTGGGCTTTTGTTTGTTAGAAGATTTTTAAACACAGTTTCAATTTCGGTGCTTGTGATTGGTCTGTTCATATTTTCTACTTCTTCCTGGTTCAGTCTTAGAAGGTTGTGCATTTCTAAGAATTTGTCCATTTCTTCCAGGTTGTCCATTTTATTGGCATATAGTTGCTTGTAGTAATCTCTCATGATCCTTGGTATTTCTGCAGTGTCAGTTGTTACTTCTCCTTTTTCATTTCTAAATCTATTGATTTGAGTCTTCTCCCTTTTTTTCTTGATGAGTCTGACTAATGGTTTCTCAATTTTGTTTATCTTCTCAAAGAACCAGCTTTTAGTTTTATTGATCTTTGCTATTGTTTCCTTCCTTTCTTTTTCATTTATTTCTGATCTGACCTTTATGATTTCTTTCTTTCTGCTAACTTTGGGTTTTTTTTGTTCCTCTTTCTCTAAGTGCTTTAGGCGTATGGTTAGGTTGTTTATTTGAGATGTTTCTTAAGGTAGGATTGTATTGCTATAAACTTCCCTCTTAGAACTGCTTTTACTGCATCCCATAGGTTCTGGGTCGTCGTGTTTTCATTGTCATTTGTTTCTAGGTACTTTTTGATTTCTCTTTGATTTGTTCAGTGATCTCTTGGTTTTTTAGTAGTATATTGTTTAGCCTCCATGTGTTTGTATTCTTTACAGATTTTTTCCTGTAATTGATATCTAGTCTCATAGCGTTGTGGTCGGAAAAGATACTTAATACGATTTCAATTTTCTTAAATTTACCAAGGCTTGATTTGTGACCCAAGATATGATCTATCCTGGAGAATGTTCCATGAGCACTTGAGAAGAACGTGTATTCTTTTGTTTTGGATGGAATGTCCTATAAATATCAATTAAGTCCATCTTGTTTAATGTATCCTTTAAAGCTTGTTTTTCCTTATTTATTTTCATTTTGGATGATCTGTCCATTGTTGAGAGTGGGGTGTTAAAGTCTTCTACTATGATTGTGTTACTGTCGATTTCCCCTTTTATGGCTGTTAGTATTTGCCTTATGTATTGAGGTGCTCCTATGTTGGGTGCATAAATATTACAATTGTTATATCTTCTTCTTGGATTGATCCCTTGATCATTATGTAGTGTTCTTCTTTGTCTCTTGTAATAGTCTTCATTTTAAAGTCTATTTTGTCTGATATGAGAATTGCTACTCCAGCTTTCTTCTGATTTTCATTTGCATGAAATATCTTTTTCCATCCCCTCACTTTCAATCTGTATGTGTCCCTAGGTCCGAAGTGGGTCTCTTGTAGACAGCATATATATGGGTCTTGTTTTTGTATCCATTCAGCCAGTCTACGTCTTTTGGTTGGAGTGTTTAATCCATTTACATTTAAGGTAATTATCAATATGTATGTTCCTATTACCATTTTCTTAATTGTTTTGGGTTTGTTATTGTAGGTCTTTTCCTTCTCTTGCATTTCCTGCCTAGAGAAGTTCCTTTAGCATTTGTTGTAAAGGTGGTTTGGTGGTGCTGAATTCTCTTAGCTTTTACTTGTCTGTAAAGGTTTTAATTTCTCCATCAAATCTAAATGAGATCCTTGCTGGGTAGAGTAATCTTGGTTGTAGGTTTTTCCATTTCATCACTTTAAATATGTCCTGCCACTCCCTTCTGGCTTGCAGAGTTTCTGCTGGAAGATCAGCTGTTAACCTTATGGGGATTCCCTTGTATGTTATTTGTTGTTTTTCCCTTGCTGCTTTTAATATTTTTTCTTTGTATTTAATGTTTCATAGTTTGATTAATATGTGTCTTGGCATTTTTCTCCTTGGATTTATCCTGTATGGGACTCCCTGTGCTTCCTGGACTTGATTAACTATTTCCTTTCCCATATTAGGAAAGTTTTCAACTATAATCTCTTCAAATATTTTCTCAGTCCCTTTGTTTTCCTCTTCTTCTCTGGGACCCCTATAATTCGAATGTTGGTGTGTTTAATGTTGTTCCAGAGGGCTCTGAGACTGTCCTCAATTCCTTTCATTCTTTTTTCTTTATTCTGCTCTGTGGTAGTTATTTCCATTATTTTATCTTCCAGGTCACTTATCCCTTCTTCTGCCTCAGTTATTCTGCTATTGATCCCTTGTAGAGAATTTTAAATTTCATTTATTGTTTTGTTCCTCATTGTTTGTTTGCTCTTTAGTTCTTCTAGGTCCTTGTTAAACGTTTCTTGTATTTTCTCCATTCTATTTCCAAGATTGTGGATCATCTTTACTATCATTATTGTGAATTCTTTTTCAGGTAGGCTGCCTATTTCCTCTTCATTTGTTTCATCTGGTGGGTTTTTACCTTGCTCCTTCATCTGCTGTGTGTCGCTCTGTCTTCTCATTTTGCTTAACTTACTGTGTTTGGGGTCTCCTTTTTGCAGGCTGCAGGTTTGTAGTTCCCGTTGTTTTTAATGTCTGCCCCCAGTGGCTACAGTTGGTTCAGTGGGTTGTGTAAGCTTCCTGGTGGAGGGGACTAGTGCCTGTGTTCTGGTGGATGAGGCTAGATTTTGTCTTTCTGGTGGGCAGGTCCACGTCCGGTGATGTGTTTTGGGGTGTCTGTGACCTTATTATGATTTTAGGCAGCCTGTCTGCTAATGGGTGTGGTTGTGTTCCTGCCTTGCTAGTTGTTTGGTATATGGTGTCCACCACTGCGGCTTGCTGGTCATTGTGTGGAGCTGGGTCTTGGCGTTGAGATGGAGATCTCTGGGAGACTTTCGCTGTTTGATATTACGTGGAGCTTGGAGGTCTCTGGTGGACCAATGTCCTGAACTTGCCTCTCCTACCTCAGAGGCACAGCCCTGATGCCAGGGTGGAGCACCAAGAGCCTTTCATCCACGTGCCTCAGAATAAAAGGGAGAAAAAAAGAAAGAGTGAAAAAGATAAAATAAAATAGTTATTAAAATAAAAAATAATTATTAAAAAGAAATTTAAATGTAATAAAAAGAAAGAAAGAAGAGAGCAACCAAACCAAAAAACAAATCCACGAAAGAAAACAAGTCCAAAAAACAAAAACAAAAAAAAAAAAAAAAAAAAAAAAAAAACCGGACAGACAGAACCCTAGGACAAATGGTAAAAGCAAAGCTATACAAAATCACACACAGAAGCATACACATATACACTCACAAAAAGAGAAAAAGGGGAAAAAATATATATCGTTGCTCCCAAAGTCCACCTCCTCAATTTCGGATGATTCGTTGTCTATTCAGGTATTGCACAGATGCAGGGTACATCAAGGTGATTGTGGAGCTTTAATCCGCTGCTCCCGAGGCTGCTGGGAGAAATTTCCCTTTCTCTTCTTTGTTTGCACAGCTCCCGGGATTCAGCTTTGGATTTGGCCCCGCCTCCACGTGTAGGTCACCTGAGGGTGTCTGTTCTTCTCTCAGACAGAACGGGGTTAAAGCAGCAGCTGACTCGGGGGCTCTGGCTCACTCAGGCCGGGGGGAGGGAGGGGTGCGGATGCGGGGCGAGCCTGCGGCGGCAAAGGCCGGCATGACGTTGCACCAGCCTGCGGTGCGCCGTGTGTTCTCCCGGGGAAGTTGTCCCTGGATCCCGGGACCTGGCAGTGGCGGGCTGCACAGGCTCCCTGGAAGGGAGGTGTGGACAGTGACCTGTGCTCGCACACAGGCTTCTTGGTGGTGGCAGCAGCAGCTTTAGCGTCTCATGCCGGTCTCTGGGGTCCATGCTGATAGCCGCAGCTCGCCCCTGTCTCTGGAGCTCCTTTAAGCGGCGCTCTTAATCCCCTCTCCTCGCGCACCAGGAAACAGAGAGGGAAGAAAAAGTCTCTTGCCTCTTCTGCAGCTCCAGACCTTTTTCCGGACTCCCTCCCGGCTAGCTGTGGCGCAATAGCCCCCTCAGGCTGTGTTCACGCCGCCAACCCCAGTCCTCTCCCTGCGACTGGACCGAAGCCCGAGCCTCAGCTCCCAGGGCCTCCCACCCCGGCAGGTGAGCAGACAAGCCTTTCGCGCTGGTGAGTGCCGGTCGGCCCTGATCCTCTGTGTGGGAATCTCTCTGCTTTGCCCTCTGCACCCCTGTTGCCACGCTCTCCTCTGTGGCTCCGAAGCTTCCCCCCTCCGCCACCCGTGGTCTCCGCCAGCGAAGGGGCTTCCTAGTGTGTGGAAACCTTTCCTCCTTCACAGCTCCCTCTCAGTGGTGCAGGTCCCGTCCCTATTCTTTTGTCTCTCTTTTTTATTTTGTCCTACCCAGGTATGTGGGGAGTTTCTTGCCTTTTGGGAGGTCTGAGGTCTTCTGCCAGCATTCAGTAGGTGTTCTGTAGGAGTTGTTCCACATGTGGATGTATTTCTGATGTATTTGTGGGGGGGAAGGTGATCTCCACGTCTCACTCTTCCGCCATCTTGAAGCTCCCTCTCTTCTGCGTCTCTTCAAGGTCCTTAGGGTACTTCACTGCTCATGAGCACTTCGAATAAGGTCTTCTGCAATTTGGATTCTGTTTACCTCTTACTTTGTCTCTTACAACTTTCTAGCAACTTCCTCCTCTAACGTTTTCCATCCATCCAATATACATATATATATATATATTTTTTGCGGTACGCGGGCCTCTCACTGTTGTGGCCTCTCCCGTTGCGGAGCACAGGCTCCGGACGCGCAGGCACAGCGGCCATGGCTCACGGGCTCAGCTGCTCCGCGGCATGTGGGATCTTCCCAGACCAGGGCGCGAACCCGTGTCCCCTGCATCGGCAGGCGGACTCTCAACCACTGCGCCATCAGGGAAACCCCATCCATCCAATATTTATCAAGCTCCTACTATGTGAAGGCAGCTGGATAAGTGCTGAGTTTACAGTGGTGAACAAGATGGACATGGTCCTTGACCTCCTCGAGTTCACAGTCAATAAACTAACAGGTAATTAGTAAACTAAGTGTGAAAGGTGCCATAAAGGAAAAACAGGGTGATACGAGGGAGAAAATGGGAGTAGGGAGGTGCACTAAGGGTCTTCCTAGATTCAACTAAACATTCAGACTCATAAGAATTCCACAGTTCACTCTTAGCATCACAAGCTCTAGGAGGATAGAGGATGGGAAACCCAGCTGGCTGCTAGGGCAACATCAGGTGTTCCTCCTCCTCAGTGGTTCATGCAGCATCAGTGCAAGGAGACTTGAACTTGGGCAGGGGCGGCTCTGCCCTGGCTTAGAAGCTGCATGTGTCACAGGAGCCAGTATCTCTTGTCACAGTGCCATAAGCAGAGCTCTCAGGAACTCTGCAAGGAGCATCCTAATACAGAGGAATGACATCAAAATTATGGCATTCCATCAGGTACTCATAGTTCATTTATAGTTATTCCTAGACCGGATGCAACATACCAGTGAGAGGTCAGTTATACTCTGGGTAATGTTGCCTAGTAATAGAATTGACATCTCAGCTAATTAGTTTACCAGGGAGACAGTGCTAGGAAGTTAACTGAAGGTTAAGTTCTCATACAGAAGGAGGAAGGGTTTTGTTATCCCTTTGCTCATTGGGGGGTTTCCTTAGATAGAGTGGTCAGGGATCATACTGTTTTAGTTTAGTTCTCAAGTTCGAAAAAGGTGAGGGAAGAGTATCTTAGGCAAAGAGAATGGGAAGAGTTTGGTGTCTTCCAGGAAGGGAGAATCAAAGGAGGTAGGCTGGAGAGGTGGGCTGGGGCTCATGGCATCCTGTGTGAGGAGGTTGGGTTTTATTTGAAGTTTGGATTTTATTCCTTGTCCTTGCTGACTTAGAGTGAAATGCAGTATTCTCACTAAGTGATTGCATACTTCCAGTGTTTCAGGTACAGAGTTGCCTGGCCAAAGTCTTGTATGCCTTCCTCTGTAGGAGTCTATATCAAGGAGTGTTCTAATTTTTTTTTTCAGGGGAAGGAAGGATTTATTATTACTTACAGAAAGTAAGGAGAACACCAGGATTTTTCCCAAAGTAGTGACTCTAAGGGGTGTTCTAATGTTGCATTGCTATATAATAATCCACACTAAAAAAACATAAAACAACAACTATTTTATTAAACTCAGAGAATTTCTGGATCAGAGGTTTGGACCAGTGTGATGGTTAATTTTGTGTGTCAAACTGACTGGGTCACAGTGCCCAGATATGTGGCCAAACATTCTTCTGAGTGTTCCTGTGAGGGTATTTTTGGATGAGATTTACCTTTAAATTGGTGGACTTCGAGCAAAGCAGACTGCTCTCCATAACGTGGGTGGGCCTCAGCCAACCAGTTGAAGGTCTGACTAGAGCAAAAGACCTGCACTGAGCAAGAGGGAATTCTGCAGCAAAAGGCCTTTGGACTTGAACTGCACACAGCCAATAGGGTGTGTAATATATAGAAAGACATTTATTTAAAGGAGTTGGCACACACATTATGCAGCTTGGCAAGTCTAACACCTGCCAGGTGGGCCAGCAGGCTAGAGACTCAGGGGAGATGGCTCCCACATCCCAATAGGGTGTTAAAGGAGTTGGGGACATGTTTCTAAAACCAACACAGTATGTTATCTGGCTACAAATTATTTGCATTTATCTCACCTGCAAAATATACTTGACTCTCCTAAGATCCCCTAAAAGTATCTCCCACTGTACCATCAAGCTTGGCTTGAGGCCAAGGATATCATAAACCTTATTTAAGGTCTAGATGTGGATGAGGATCCTTGAGTTTGGTTCCTTGGATATAGTTCCTCTAGATCTGAAGACCTGTAAACTGAAGACACAAATTATCTGCTCCCCCTCTCTACACAATATGTAATGATGAGACAGGTGTAGGATAAGTGTAATAAAAGTTATTATTCAAAGAAAAGGGGAAAACATAGCAGTCAGTTGCCCATAGTAATTCTAAAATTCAGCTTCGCATCTAAGGACCATTTCTTGATAAAGGTTCAAAACAGGTCTTTGGGAATGATTTTTGTGGCTTTTGGCTCCATCCTCTGAGATCTTGATTCTGACCTTTGAGTCACCTTCTTTTACTCCCATAAGAAATAGGCCATATTTGCAGCTGAGTAGATTTCTCAACTTTGTTTCCGTCTGTAGAAGTTTGGGGATCCACAGAACCCCTTTTATTAGTACAATCTCAGTTCTTCTTAGTCCAGGCTGGTATAATTACTTTAAAGACTTTGTGGATTTCTTATGTGGCAATTCATTATCTGTTTCATTTGACCAAAACTACACACATAAATCTCTCTGAGATAAGTCCTTCTGTAATTGGGCCTCCTGTGGAGCTTCTGTGGGATAGCACACTTAATATCCTTAGAAAATCTATTGTCTTCAAGTACCTCCTTAAGATTCTCAGATGGGACTTTGTTTGACTGAAATGGTCTCTAGGAGGCACCACCTTAAATATTTCTGAGATTATTTTTTATTGAAGTATATTTGATTTACAATATTATGTTAGTTTCAGGTGTATAGCATAGTGATTAAGTATTTTTGCAGATTGTATTTCATTACAGGTTATTATAAAGTAATGGCTATAATTCTCTTTGTTACACAGAAAATATCGTTGCTTATCTATTTTATATATATAGTAGTTTGTATCTGTTTATCCCAAACTCCTAATTTATCCCTCCCTGCTTCTCTGTCCTCTTTGAAATTTCTGAGATTTTAACAAATGGATGTCAGTCACCATTGACCTCATCTTTACTCCAGAACAAGCATAGTGTTATGATAACAATCTGGAATTGATGTGTCCTTTCTTACTTTGAGTGCCTTTTGCTGGGTGGAAAGATTGTCCTTGGCTTTTTGTATTTACTCCCAACTTTTCCCCAAATGATATCATTTATTCTTTAATTGAGCTCTGTCCTTGCTCAGTTTAATACAGGCATCTAGAAGAAGCCAGAAGACACCTTCAATACTATGGAAATCTCCTTAGATGCATCCCTGAGTTCATTCAGAACACTTTTAGTTTCCAAATGACTGCAACCAATAGTGCTGTCAAACTTTCTTCCACTACAGAACAAGGAACTTGTTTTTCCTCAGCTTCTAATAATAGTTTCCTTCTTGCCCTCACCAACTGTTTCCTGGAGGTCTGTCACATGGTCACCAAGTGAATGCCACATGATCTGGGTTTTGATTTAGTGGCATCCCACGTCTAGAAAAAACTTTTTTTCCAGTTATCTGTTGCTCTTTACCAAATCACCCCAAACTTAGCAGTAAAATAAGATGATGATTTGATTGTGTTTGTCGATTCTGTGGGTCAGGAATTTGGACAGGGCAAAGCTTGTCTCTGTCCTCTAATGTTTGGAGCCTCAGCTAGGGAGACTCAGATGGCTGGGGGTGACTCATACAGCTTGAAGCTACATCACCATCTGGAAACTTCTTTACTCACATGTCTGGTGCCTGGGTTGGGATGATTGAAAGGCTGGGCTCGGCTAGGATTCTTTTTTTTTAATTGAAGTATAGTTGGTTTACAATATTGTGTTAGTTTCAGGTGTACAGCAAAGTGATTCAATAATATGTGTGTGTGTATATATATACATATATATATATTTCAGGTTATTTTCCATTATAGGTTATTACGTATGTTGGATATTGTTCCCTGTGTTATACAGTAAATCCTTGTTGCTTATCTATTTTATATATAGTAGTGTGTATCTGGTAATCCCAAGCTCCTATTTTATTACCCCCATCCCTTTCCCTTTGGTAACCATAACTTTGTTTTCTATGTCTGTGAGTCTGTTTCTGTTTTGTAAATAAGTTCATTTGTATTATTTTTAGATTCCACGTGTAAGTGATCTCATATTGTTGGGTTGTTTGGCTCATGTAGCATGAACCCAAGTGAAACCCCTTTGTCTATCATCACCCTTGGCACCTTCCATGGGTTACATTTATTTGGGGGAACAGATCTGACAGGTTGTGGAAGTAGAAATAGACTTATTCTGTGTTGTCCCCAAGAGTGGCACCAAGACATCATCAGTCATGATGATGATAGTGGTGATGACAATGATATTGACAACTAACATCGTTTAATGCATCCACCCAGTTGTTCATGTTAAAAACGCACATGTCTTTGCTTTGTTCCTCTTTCTCACCTGCCACACCCAGTCACCAAGACCCGTCAATTCAGTGTCCTAAATATTTCTTGAATCTATTTTCTTTACATTTCCATTGACACCTCTCTTCTTTTGATTACTTTAATAGATATGGGCTGTAGAACTGTCTTCTAGTCAGTGTGTTACTTCTGAAGTTCAGCCCCGGTCATTCCAACGTGTAAGTCTCATCATCTTGGAATAATATCCAAACCCCTTCTCGTGTCCCACAAGACCCAATCTCACCCCTACTTCTCTTCTTCATTCATTCTGAATTTCTCTTGCCTCTGGCACAACCCTGTCTCTGAAGGCCTTTGTCCTAGTCACCTTGGGCTGCTATAACAAACTACCATAAACTGGGTGGCTTAAACAATAGAAATTTATCTCTCACAGTTCTGAAGGCTGGAAGCCCAAGATCAAGGTGCCAGCTAATTTGATTCCCAGTGAGGCCTCTCTTCGTGGCTTGCAGTCGGCTGCCTTCTCACTGTGCCCTCAGATGGTGAAGAGATATATCGTCTTTCTCATGTCTCTTTTTTATATAAGGGCACTAATCCCATTCATGAGGGCTCTACTTCTATTACTTAATAACCTCCCCAAAGCTCTAGCTTCTAATACTGTCACACTGGGGATTGGGGCTTCCACATGTGAATTTTGGAGGCACACAAACATGCAGTCCCTAGCAGCCTTTGAGTCAACTCTTCCCTCTGCCTAGAATGTTCTTCCTCCCTTTCTCCCAATTATATCAGTTCATATATTTCTTCCTCCAAGAAGCCTTCCCTGACTATCCCCCCACCCAAGTCTGAGCTGGGTGCCCTGCTAGTGCTCAGTGTGACTATCTGTGTAGATTTCCTTCCTGGCACTTATTTTATTTGTCACAGAATTTTATCTTACTTCCCAGTGAATTGTGAGCTCTGAGAGAATAAGGACCCTTCTCTCTTCCCATCAGATCTTAGCCCAGTGTCCAGCACATAGTATGCCCTCATTAACTATATGAATAAATGAAAGCCATGGCTGCTGCTTGTTGGCCAAGCCCACCCACAAGATGACAACTCTCTCCCACATACAAGAACCAGCTCAAAAGCCCTCCTGTATTTGCTTTCTGGGGGGTAGAAAATTATCTTCTAGGGAGAAAAATGCCTTAAAAACAGAATAGGCAAGTACTTGTGTAAATCATTAATAAATCTGTTTACTATTTTTATTTGCATTAAATATCAAATTAAATATTGCATTGAGTTAAATATTAATATTTCATTAAATATATATTACATTTTTAAAATCGAGTACTAGATGCTCTTCCTCAGAGTTGGATTATGAAGGCTTTAGCACAATCAACCCAGCATGTGCTAACTGTGTATGGTTGTTTTCTGTGTCATTGTTGATTTGCTAGGGTCCTCAGGAACAAGAGAAAAGGTGAGAGGCTGCAGGGGCCTGCAGATGGGTGGTATGGCTAGGAGGGCAGCGCTCCACAGTGAGAGTTGATGGCTGATGGCAGGAGGAGAGAGGAAAGGAAAGGAGGAGGGGGAATATACAATTTATCATGCACCTATTATTTGCCATACATTGTCCTAAGGGATTTGCATGGGTTATCTCATTTCATTTCATTAGAGACCAAAGAAACAGGTACAATTATTATTCTCCCTCACACAGGTGAGTCTCACAGAGGTTGGGAGATGTGCACAAGGCCTCGTAGCCTTGGTGGGGCTATCATAGGCAGTATGATTACACTCTTAACTATGATCCTCTGCTGTTGCTTGAGGGAGGAGTTTAAAGGTTGCTACTAATCAAAATGGACACATGGGTTTTAAAGGATTTTAAATTTTGGCTGTCTTTATTCCTAATGACAAGGGAACATGATGGAATTTAGACCCACCTATCCACCCACCTATCCATCCATCCATCCACCATCCACTCATCCACCTGTCCATCATCCATCCATCCATCCATCTTACTGGTTCTTACTGAGCTCCTGATGGGTACCAGGAATGGCTAGGTCTAGGAATGTAGGAGTGAACGAGGCAGATATAATCCTTATGCTGATGGATCTCATAGTTCAGTGGCAGAAGCCAGGACCACTTGACTTTTAATATCCCAGGCTCTTTCCCCTTCACCAAGATGCTTCCATAGTTTGAAACACTCTTGGATCATGTGGTGTATCCTGTGTCTTGTGTCTCTGAAGAGCCAGGATGGGCTATGGTACTGAAGGGAGCTCTCTGGCCTGCGGTACTTACCACGCCCTGACCTCTTGGTGACTTGCTCAGAGAGTACCTGGTCAACGTCATCTCTTCCTGATGACTGGATTCGCCCATGCTAGGCAGGATTGTCATCCGATCTGTTGTGCTCCAGTGCTCTGAGGCCACATGTGAACACGCATTGGAGTCTGGGTTAGATATGGTCCTGGGTCTTCAGGGAAGACCCTTGTCCCCTGTGTTAAGGGCCTCATCCACATGGCTGACAAGCTGTTCCCTGTCCCACCTGTATGACAGATACAGCGTACCTGTTCAGGTGGGTCCCAAGGCTTCATCATATCCCTATGCACTGTGATGCGGCTGGTGGGACCAAGTAGATTTTGACATAGACCAACCGTAGCACTTTGCTAGACCAACTGGTAAGGTCCCTCAGATCCTAAATTCATACTTCAGTTCAGACTTCTCATCTGAATCCCACACTGACATGTCCAGCTGCTTTCTGGACCATTCTAAATGGATGTCTAAAGGACATCTCAAATGTCATGTGTCCACTTGTCCCGTGCCTATCAAACACTTTCTTACTCTTCCCCCAATTTTTTCTTCTCCCCAAATATTCCCTGCTCAATTATTAGCATCACCTATCATTTTGCACCAGATATGCAACTCAGAAAACAAGAGGTCGTGGTATTTTCCCATCCCCACCCCCTGGCCTGCAACACACACACACACACACACACACACACACACACACACACACACACAC